>NC_056725.1:1212773670-1212871170 GCF_019279795.1 Protopterus annectens
ATATATATATATATATATATATATATCTATGTATATATATATATATATATATATATATATATATATATATATATATATACACACACACACACACACACACATACACATATATATATATATATATATATATATATTTATATATATATATATATATATATATATATATATATATATATATACATACACACATACACAAACACACAAACACACACACATATATATCGGTTTACTGTCATGTTCACAAAGTGCATTCAGTCACAGATGGCAACATCGAAAAGCAGTTTTTAAAGTGGCTGATCATTGAATGGAAACTCAGAGAACCACATCACAGAACATCAAAAGGCATATATAATTCAACTGCCACATTTCCATAACAGTGAATGTTGAACCGTCGATATTAGCATGGTTCAACAATTAGGTGAAAAGATGTTTTTATATTCGGCAGACCATTCAACTGAAGGCATTTCAAGGTTTTAATTGTAAACCCATATACATATATATAGTTAAATGAATTACTGAATGAAATAGCTATGGTGAGAGAAGCTTTGTATAAACAGAATATTAGAAGTTAAAGCTTAAGGCAACTTACTAATACAGCAACATAATATTTTGTCCTTTAGTGTGTTTTCAACATCTATGAGAAGCAGGTGATAATGAAAGTGTTTGGGATGCTTTGAAGCGTTCTAATCCATAGGACAGGAGCTAATTGGTGCAAAGCTCATTCAGTACAACTTAAGAGTGCATTTCAGCTACATATTGTACTTATTTTACTGCCTGCACTTTAACAAATTTGTTTTTGTGTTTAAATTACCTGTTTAACTGTTGTAGGCTACACACTCAAGTGTGATAGCCATTTATGTGCATTTCAAGTGTTTTCCTGATTGTATCTGCTGTATTTTCTGAAAAAAAAAAACAAAAAAAAAAAAACAAAAAAAAAACTATACTTGTTTTCCTGCCTTTCTAAGCTAGTATAGTCCAGTTTTCAGGTTAGTGCTGAATTCAGGGCTATGTTACAAGTTTATGTGTTTGCCCATACCTTACTTGGATAGAAGGAAGTTTCTGTGTTCACCTGTGAGAGAGGGGAGCTTTGAGCAGCCTATCTGTCCCTGGAGGAGTGGAGGAGTAGTTTCTGACCAGAAATTAGTAGTTTATTGGCCATTTTCTATCTCTTTTATTTCCCTCTATAAAACCTGCATTTGCGTGGTTTTGCGCACAGGACAGCGCCGGTTAGCTAGGGTAAAAGTGTAACCGGCTCCACAAAGTCTACTCTTCAATTTTTCCCTTGGAACTAGACAAACTTTCAACTTAAGCATTCAAACCATTCACTTCTCAGCCCGACACTTGCTCAAAACTCATAGCAAGCACTAATAAACCTTAGCACTAGACCCCCCTATACTGTAGAGGACAAGGCTCTCTATTCTACCTTATCAGCCAATCAGTAAAACAGTTCACTGTACCTATCCAGGCATGTCCACAGGGCAGTTTCAAGTGTACTCTCCGGTCCAACTGGTGAATCTGGGCGTTTTGAGGCAATGTTACAGCTGTCTCATGTACACAGACAACCCTCTCCTCCTACCACCAAACACTAATACATGCGAGAGATGCAATTATACAGCCAAACTGGAAACTAAGCTCTCTCAACTCAAGACTGGACCAGGCAGTCAAGAGGAGAAGGGAACTACTTGCATCACACCACCAGTCTCACATAGACCCATTAAACCAGCACCAGCAAAAAACACACATAAATACACGAAAACATACTCAGAGGCTCTAAATAAAAATCTGCAAAAGCAACAGAGACCTACAAAGCAGACACCCAAGCAATCTCCACCCCCCAACACAAACCATGAAACACATACTTCACAAAACCAGTGTGCCACGCAGTCACAGCCCTTAAGGCAATATAACATACCCAACACACTAGTAATAGGTGACTCTACAGTCAGGCACACTGACGTCCCACTCACTAGGCTGAACAAGGAGAAGGTTACTGTTAGCTACCTGTCAGGTGCCAGGATCCACCACATAACACAAGCACTCAGGTCACTCCAGAACAAATACAAATACGACTCTGTCATTGTCCATATTGGTGTGAATAACCTGAGCCATACCTCCCTGGACTACATGAAAAGAGACATGGAAGAGCTCTCTGATCACGTAGCCCAGGCCGGTATGACCCTGACCTTGAGTAGCATCCTGTTCTCACCAGGAACAATACCACGGTATAAAGAAAAAATTATCAAGTTCAACAATTGGCTAAGCTTCTGGTGTCATTCAAAGGGGATCCAATGTCTGTCAGCCTGGGATGACATGCTCGACAAGCCAAGCTGCTTTGGTAGAGACGGCTTGCAACTGTCATCCTTAGGCTTTCGAATACTGGACAAGGCTCTTGCCACCCCCATAGTGCCTTTTTAAGCAAGGATCAAAAGACAAACCCACCACGATAAATAGCACAAGTAACAAAAAACTGAGGTAATGATGCTCAATGCCAGAAGTCTAAACCTCAAAATGCATGCACTCGAGGCACTCCTCTGTATGGAGAAAACTGATATATATGCAGTAACAGAAACCTGGTTTAAGGCTACAGAGCACATCCCAGCACTACCAGACTACAATGCATACCATACATTTCAGCCACAAAACCCGGACCGAAACACAAAAGGCGGGGGCGTATCCATATTCATCAAGGATACCCACACCTCCAGGTTAGTGGCACAGCACGATGCTTCAGAGATCATCCACGTGCAACTAGCAACGGGCAAAATGGCAATTCAAATTGTAACTTGCTACAGACCACCCACCATGTCCCAGGACCCCCATTCCACATTTCTGGAAACACTGGGGAAACATAAAGGTCCTACCAAACACTCTGATATTGGATAATTTCAATTATACAAACATTAACTGGGAGAACTATTCAAGTATTAACTCCCTTGCCCAACATTTCCTAGAATTTATAAACTCAAACGCCCTGGATCAAATAGTCAACACCCCCACCAGAGATGACAACATATTGGACCTGGTCATCACCAACATGGGTGACCGGTGTTCCACACCAAAGGTCAACCCCTTCTCAGATCTGCTCAGTGTTAGTGCAGAATAGCACAAAATACACTGAACTGACCGATATCGCCAACATCCTGGCAGACAGGTTCAGTGCAAACTTCACCCCACTGTCACCCCCAAAAGGGCCCATAACCATACCAGAAGAATTTATTGCCCCTGAAATCACAGAGACTCAGGTTAAAACAGCCCTCTCCAAAGCCAAAACCACAGCATCAATGGGGCCGGATGGTGTCCCAGGCTGCATCCTACATGAGCTCAAAGATGAACTAACCCCTCACCTAAACACACTGTTCAAACTCAGCCTCTCCACAGGCTACTTGCCCATAGAGTGGTGCACAGCAACGGTTATTCTGCTCCACAAAGGTGGTGCCATGACAGACCCCGGGAACTATCGCCCTATAAGCCTGACTAGCTTGGTCTGCAAGGCTATGGAGCGCATCATCATGGATCTCATTAACAGAGACATTGGGAACCTCCAAACACTGGACCCTACCCAGTTCAGCTTTGTTAAGTGCAGAACATGCCTTCTAAACCTGGTGGACTTCTTTGAGACAGTTACCAAGGCTATAGAAGGGGGAAAGGTGGTTCACACAGCCTACCTAGACCTTGCAAAGGCCTTTGACACCATTTCCCATTCCAGTATTATAGACAAGCTCACCAGCATGAATGAGATGGGTTTCCAACTGGCTCACGGAGAGAACCCACATGGTAAGAGTTGCGGGAGCTAGGTCTGACTCTAAACCAGTTACAAGTGGCGTTCCCCAGGGCTCAGTCCTAGGACCCCTCCTGTTCAGCATATACTTCTCAGAGGTACAGACACATACAGGATGTCTGTGGCTGACCATGTTCACAGACTACTGCAAACTAGGGGCTATAATTGACTCTCCGGCTGACACAGACATCCTCCAAAAGAGTCTCACTGAGACAGATACCTGGTGTCAAAACCATGGCCTCAAGCTAAATGGCAAAAAGAGCATAGTCATCCCCTTTGGAAAATGTACCCACAAGCTACCACATAGGTGGTAGCCCCCTAAATATGGAAGAAGTAATTAGGGATCTGGGGACCCAAGTAGACAGTAATCTCTCCTTTGATAATCACATTGCCAAAGTGGTTAGATAATCCTTCTATGTGGCCCACCTAATCACAAAAGGGTTTGCATCCAGATCAAAAGAGGTCATTGTGCCCCTCTACGCATCACTCATCAGACCCATCATAGAGTACAATGCGTCATTTGGGATGTACCTTACAAGACACCTGCAACAACTGGAAAGACACAGAAGTACCTCACCAAGAGGATCACTGGCCTCAAACAGATGCACTATGTAGCTCGACTGAAGAAACTCCAGCTGTGCTCGGTTGCATACCGCCTACTCAGAGGTGATCTATGCCTGACATATAAGGCCATGTCCAACCCAGAATTGATGGACATGCTCCACCTAAAGAAAACCATATCCCCTCGATCCACACACTCTAGGGATCTAAACCTCACCACAACAATAAATAGGACATACTGGAAGGATAGATTCCTGTCCCAGGGACTTCCCATGCTCTGAAACAAGATTCCAATCTACATTAGGCAGAACTCATCGCTAACCCTCTTCAAGAGAAACCTTGACGAGTGGATGGGAAATAGAAAGCTTACCCCAGGGATCACTTCAGTGGCTCTGCTGGATAGAGGCACAGGGAACTAATCTAAGGAGGTGGTGAATGCCAACACATTTTCGGCTAGGCTTATAAATGCTTTCGGGCAGATAGCCTAGTAGCTGCCTATGATCCTATGAAACTATGTGGAGAAACTGTGTTGTTATCAGTTACATACTAGGTATCTGTAGTTTGTGGGAAGCCAAAGGAAGGAAGAATTAAGGATTTTTGTAAATGCTTGAAGTGACTCTCTATTTTGTAAATACTTGAAGTGATGCTCTAAGTTTAATCAGAGTCATGTTGGTGGAAAGAAGCAAATTATATGAATGTTTTTGAGGATGTGACATGTTAATAAAGAGACACCCTTTATTCAAGACATTTGGGAAGCAGTTGCAGATTTTAAAGTTGCCTAAAGTAATGACAGAAAGACAATATTCCACCTTACAGATGAGAATGTTTTAGCAATGCGAATCCTGCTGGCAGACTGAAAATGATGTGTAATCCCACAAGAATGCTTATGCTGTGGGGCAATTTTAAAGATAATGAATTCAGTGTACATATTAAATGTTAGGTTAGGATCAAGCAGAACACCAAAGTTCTTCTACTTGTAAACTTGTCCAGTGGGCTTCTTGTTCAGCTTAATAATATTTAATGTTAGAAAATTGCTTAGCTTTGGAGATGCCAAATGCTATAGTTCTGGTTTTGGATGTGTCTACTCTAAGTTTACTTTGGGAAACCAGAAGGAAATTTGATTAGTCATCTTGAATACCAGGCTGCAATGTTGTGAAATTGCATAAAAGGTGATCAAACAGGATCATTAGCACAAAGTGACACATTCATTTTATAAAGGTTTTAAGGGAAAGAATTAACAAATAATAAGAATAAAATGTGTGATAAATGAGCCTTGAGATACACTATAGATTATGGGAGCCAGCTGTAGAACAGAGAATTAACACATTTTACCTGAAAATGGCTGGTGTGGACATTTTTTTAGCCAAGGCAAACCATTAAAGCAGAAGTTTAGTTGAGATAGTTGCTGAATAATAAAGTAATAAACTACAGCGTTAAAACTATTTTTAGGTCCAATAAAAGACAGCAGCAGTCAGAGGACCTTTATAAAAACTGCAAACGATAGGAGGAGCACTAGAAAGAAAGTTGTAGGTTTGTTTGTTTTTTTATAGCAAGCGTGAAAACCATGACATTAGGAGACAGAATATGTCTGTCTTGTATGAAATGCAGCATTTATTACTTTAGTAATTTGAAAGTATACTACACCAGGTCAAACACTGGTCAGGATGTGCGAGGTAAAGGGTTTAGGAAGACAGATGATACTGATATCTTCCCATTCTGTGTGAATAATACCTGTAGAAGGAGTCAGACTGAATTTTAAGGCCAGGGGCTCACAAATATAGTTAGCATGCTTTATGAGAAGGAAAAGATGGAAAAGAGACTAAATGTAGAAAACGTTTTGCTAGGAAATGTAATTAATGGTTTGTAAACTGCATTAGAAGAGATCTGGCTAAATCCGAAAGGGATGAAGGCAGTTCAGAATTAGAATGTTTTGGGAATTTGAAGGAAGTGCAGAATTATGTGAGTGAGACGCAGGGTTACAGAAGAAGCCATTGAGCAGTTTGACAGGCTCAGTGTAAGTTAAGGATCATCTATCACAATCAAGGATTGTTAAGTAAAAAGGGTATTTGAAGCATGTAAGATGTTTATTCACTTGACACAAGCAATTGTTATTGTTTACAAGATGAAATTGTTGTTGATTTCTACAATAAGTGATAAAGCTTTAACGCAAATACTAGTTTATCTTCCAAGTTCAAGAAAAAAGAAATCATGTTTGCCTTTCGGCTTTTCCCGGTTAGGGGTCGCCACAGCGGAACTCCGGTCCGCTAATGATTGGCAGTGGATTTTTAAGGTGCCGAGTTGCCAGCCCAACACCCAGCATTCAAAGAAGGCACACCCATTCATGCATTCACCTACCTGCATGTCTTTAAATGTCACTCAACCACGGGGAGGACATACAGACACCACACAGAAGGCGCTCCAACCAAGAATCGAACGGAAAAACCTCTTGCTGTGAGGTGACAACGCTAACCGCTGCACCACCGCGGCCTAGCTTCAAGAAAAAATAAATCATAAACAGCACTATTGGAGGATTTCCACAAACACACAAACATAAATACATAATTATACATACATATATACATATTACTGTATAGAAACATCTCAATGTTCAGAAATTGTGGCAGTCATTACATTGACTTCTGCATGGCAGCACTCACTTAACCAACCAAACAAATGTTGATCACTACACCAGTCACAAAAAAAAGGGAAGCAAACATGCACCTTTTGTGATTAGTCAACTAAAAAACAAACAGACAAACATGAAAAGGAAAACCCACTTAACAGTAACACTAAACGCACTTTGTTTGAATAGCTGCACTGTTATAGAAAAGTTATTTCATAAGAAATGTGTATGATTGGGGTTAGTGTTAGAGTTAGGATTAGGGTTGTTGTTGAAGTTAGGGTTAGCACACATGAGTAAGGATGTGGAGAGAGCTTCACCCACCTGTACCAGTTCACTCATGTGTGCTAAGCCTGCCCCTAACCCCAACCCTACACTCTACCATATAAAAAAACCCTTTCTGTAATGGTACCACTGCACAAGATGCTCATCTACACTTCCTATAGACTTGTGCTCTTTCTGTAATGGTACCATTCCAAAAACTGCTCATGCACACATCCTATAGACTAGTGCATATGCTCTTTCTGTAATGGTACGACTGCATAAGATGCTCATGCACACTTCCTATAGACTGGTGCATATGCTCCTTCTGTAATGGTTCCATTGCACAAGCTGCTCACATACACTTCCTATAGACTAGTGCATATGCTCTTTCTGTAAATGTACCACTACACAAGATCCTCACACACACTTCCTATAGACTAGTGCATATTCTCTTTCTGTAATGGTACCACTGCGCAAGCTGCTCACTCACACTTCCTATAGACTAATGCTCTTTCTGTAACGGTACCATTCCAAAAGCTGCTCACACACACTTCCTATAGACTAGTGAATATGCTCTTTCTGTAAAGGTACAGCTGCATAAGATGCTCATGAACACTTCCTATAGACTGGTGCATATGCTCTTCCTGTAATGGTACCATTGCACAAGCTGCTTAATCACACTTCCTATAGACTAGTACATATGCTCTTTCTGTAAACGTACCACTACACAAGATGCTCACGCACACTTCCTATAGACTAGTGCATATGCTCTTCTTGTAACGGTGCCACTACATAAGCTGCTCACATATACTTCCTATAGACTAGTGCACTTTCTGTAATGGTAGCATTGCGCAAGTTGCTCACACACTCTTTGCATAGACTAGTGCATATGCTCTTTCTGTAAATGTACCACTACACAAGATGTTCACACACACTTCCTATAGACTAGTGCATATGCTCTTTCTTTAATGGTACCATTGCACAAGCTGCTGACACACACTTCCTACAGAATAGTGCATACATAAGCTCTTTCTGTAATGGTACCATTGCACAAGCTGCTCACACACACTTTGTATAGATTAGTACATATGCTCTTTTTGTAATGGTACCACTGCACAAGATGCTCACACACACTTCCTATAGACTAGTGCATATGCTCTTTCTGTAATGGTACCACAGCACAAGATGCTCATGCACATTTCCTATAGACTAGTGTAGATGCTAACACTACACTGTGCTGTGGCATGAACGTTAACTAATATTTAATCAAACCAAAAAGTAATGCCTGTAAACCCTTTCAGACATAATGGGGAAGGTCCTCTTCTCAAACGGCATGCATTTTTACTGTGGAATACTGTATCCATTTCCTGTTTTGCACATGCCCCAAGAACCAGTATGCATCCTTAAAAAGTCACATTTTGATTTGTTTTGTTCTCAGTCCAAGTCATCCAGGTACAGAGCTACTTTAAAACTGTTGAATAAATGTTCTGTTATTCTTTGAACATGGCTAGAGCTGATCTCACACTGAATGGTAATCTGTTACAAGTAACCATATCTATCTGTCTATCTATCTATCTATCTATCTATCTATCTATCTATCTATCTATTTGTTGACCTGGTTCATTCTACTAGGCTAATAGCCTCTTTTTTTTTGTCAACAACTTTTTATTTGGTTTTTCATTCAGCAATTAACAATTAAACAATTTAAACACAAAAAAGACAACAAAATAATCAACTATTAACAACTATATACACTCATCCATGACAAAATTCAGTATAGATTATATACACCATTAATATTTGTCCAGTAAAACTTGCAGTTTCTGACGGGCTAGTCTTTTGTGAGTTATATTAGATGTTCTAATACAAATAGTTTGCATTTCTTTTTTGCACACACATTTAGCTAAGGTTTTAAATTCAACAAATGAGAGATCTTGTTTATTCTTCCAGTTCATTGTAATTACTTTTCTAGCAATGGCCAAAAGTGACCATAAGAGAGGCGTTTGATGTTTTGGAATTACATTTGGTGTAGGAACATTAAATAATAGCAATGAATCAGTAATATGACAGTTGTCTGACCACAAAGCCTTTATGAAATATCTGAAATCATTCCAAAATTGTAATACAACTCTACACTCGATAGTCATATGTATCCAAGTACCCTCTAACATTTCATCACATCTCCAATATTTTCTTTCTCTACTATTGGAAATCATAGCCATTTTATATGGAGTGAAAAAAACTTCTATTTAAAAATTTCCAGGTGAATAACTTCCAATAAAGGGAAGATGTGGTATTGTTCACAGATTTTAACAAAAGTTTTTTTATCTTCTTCTGAAAAGGATTTTTTATTGATTTTTGTAGAATAATCGTAAAAGGCTAAGTCAAATGGTAGAAATTCATCACGTAAAATTGTATATACAAATGAAATTCTCAATTTATTTTCAATGTCTGTTGAGTTGTTGCACATTAAAAGTTGGAACAACTTTGGCAAAGAATCTGATTCTGAATTTATTGATATTATGACTTTATTCTCAATGAACTCTCGCAAAGTTTGTATAGATAACCATTTATTTTGTTTAACATTGTATCTGGCTTAAAGAAAGTTTGCTGAATAAATCTTATTATTATCTAGAAATGAATACCAAAATTTTATCTAGAAATTAATACCAAAATTTTAAGTTATTATCTTTAAAATGTAGCATTTTGTTTAGATTGAAGGACTCTAAACAGTCCGGAGTGTATGCGATGGGAAATATGAGGAAGAGTAGCTGTTTAACATTACAATTGCTTTCTATTACACTTCTAAATGTGCTGAGGATTTGATTCATACCATAAGTGAACTGAGTAAACTTTTTATTATATAAGCAATAATCTCGTTATACCCAATATACTTTGCTAATGCCTAACGAAGAGTTTATTTGTGTTTCATAACTGCTACAAGAACAAAGTATAAATTTCATGTAGCTGTTTCCAGCTTGGAGTAGCTATTGTTTACCAGTGTAATACTATGTTAATAATAGTAGATTTTGAATATAATTCAGTATTAGGAAAACCAGTTCCATTATTATTCCAACCTCTTACATGCCAATTATAAGCTAGTCTTGGTTTTTGAAGGAAACAACGGAAGTTAAGTCATTTAGTATTTATTTTCTTGAAAACAATTTTTGCAGGAATTAAGATTAGGGATTGTGTATAGAATAAGATTTTGGGTAAAATAACCATTTTTATCAGAGTGAGTCTATCTTCCATGGTGAAAAACATGTTATTCCAATTATTTATCAACTTGGGGATTTTGTCTAATAGATTAGTATAATTTGAAAGTACAGTCTCTTTCCAAGTGGATTTTATATTTATCCATAAACATGGTATTGTTTTATTTCCCAATAGAAGTTTTTATGATCTTGCAAATTATTATTCATTTCCTTATTGATAACAGTGTCTCAGTTTTGCTCTGATTAAAGTTTAGACCATAAATATTTTCAAAAAAATTGATTGATTCAATGATATAATGTAAAGTCTAGTCTAAGGGACTCTGGCTAACAAAGTTCGCAGATGACTGCAAACTGGGAGCCATTATTGAATCCCCAAATGATGTGGATATTCTACGAAAGGGCCTTACAGAAACAGATGCTTGGTGCCAGAGCCATGGGCTCAAGCTTAATGCCAAGAAATGTATAGTTATCCCCTTTGGGAAAAAACATGTACCCATTAATTACCACATAGGTGGCAGTACACTAAACACTGAAAGTGTGATGAGAGCCTTAGGGACACAGGTGGACAGTGGTCTCACCTTCAATAACCAAATTGCCACAACAGTCAGGAAATCCTTCTATGTGGCACACCTCATCACTAAGGGCTTTTCATCCAGAAAAAAGGAGGTCATTGTCCCACTGTACTCATCCCTCATTTGACCCATTATAGAATGCAATGCCCCATTTGGTATGTACCTCTCAAGACATCTGCAACAGCTGGAAAGGCCACAGAAATACCACACTAAAAGAATCACAAGCCTAAAGCAGATGCCCTATGCTGACCATCTAAAAAAACTCCAGCTATACTCTGTGGCATATCGTCTATTCAAAGGCGATCTCTGCTTAACATACAGGCCAAGTCAAACCCTGAACTGTTGGACATGCTCCACTTAAAGAAATCCCAATCCCTCAGAGCCACATGCTCCAGAGATCTAAACCTTGTCATCACAATGAACAAAACATGCTGGAGGGATGGGTTCCTGACCCAGAGACTCCCCATACTATGGAATAGACTGCCCATACATGTCAAGCAGAGCACCTCCTTGGCCCTCTTCAAAAGGAACCTTGACGATTGGATAGGAGATAGGAAATTCATCCTAGGGATCACATCAGTCGCCCTGCTAGACAGGGGTCCAGGAAAGTAAATATTGTGGGAAGAAATACCAAGGGAATTGTTATGGCTAGACTTGTATAGGCCCTAGGGCTGATAGCATAGTACCAACCTATGAACCTATAAAGAAGAATCTATATCTTCACATGTTAAGAGAATATCATCTGCAAATAACTGAATTTTTGAACAATTTTTTTTATTTAAAGAAAATCCTTTTATACTGGCATCTTTTCTTATATAAGTAGCAAAAGGCTCTACTGACAGAGCAAACAATAAGGGTGACAGTGGGCAGTCTTGTTTGGTACCTTTTGAAATTTTAAATGGCGACAATCGGCGTAACCCAGCTTTCACATATGCTTGAGAACCAGTATATAATTTTAATATTAAATTAATAAAATCTAGGGAAAATTATATCCTTTAAGGATTTTATGTAGCTATGACCAGCTTATAGAATCAAAGGCTTTACCAATGTCTAAACTAATAATAGTAAGTTGTTTTTTGGTCTTAGTTGCAATATCCGTCAGGAATAATAGTTTAATAATATTATCTTGGACTTTTCTATGCAAGATGAAACCTGTTTGATCATAGTCTATAAAAAAACAGGCAGTATACTATTCAATCTCTTAGCCAATATGGACATAAATATTTTATAATCAATGTTTAACAAAGAGTCGATAAGAGAAATATAATTGCAAATTTTTACCTTGTTTTAAGATAGGGGAAATCAGAGTATTTCCAGGAAGGGAGTATCTTCAGTTCATTTTAATCATAGAATATATGTTTAACAATATTTTTAGTGTTGAATCTGGCAAAATTTTGTATATTTCAGAAATTATTCCATCTAAACCTGGAGCTTTGTTATTTTTTGTAAATTTTAATTTGGTCTTTCAATTCCAATAATGATATTGACTTCTCCAGTACTTTATTTTGTTGATTTGATAACTTATTTGTGATATTGTTTTGGAGAAATTTATCAATTGTGGCATCATTTTCTATTGGGAGATTATTATCATTAATTGATTTATAATAGGTTTTTAAGGCTTCTAATATACCTTTTAAATCAGTTGTTCTTTTTATTGAGTCATTAACTGTATATTTAATTTCATTAATACAATTTAAATTATTAATTTGTTTAGTCTTAATAGCTAACTTGTGTAGATATTTTGAATTTACCGAGTAGGTCTGCAACTTAAGTCTTTCCAGATTAATTGAAACTTTATGACTTAAAATTTCTAAGTATTTTTGGTTTATGGATTTATCATTAGGTTTTAATTTTGATTTTAATTTATCTATTTTAGTTTGCAATTCTGATTATTCCATATCCCATTCCTTCCATTTTAGAAGATACCAATTCTTTATTCACCCATAAATATATGCTTTTAAGGCATCCCACAGTATGATCTATACTACTTCACTATTGTTGTCAAACTCTGAGAAAGTATTTATTTCATTCAATACCCAGTCTTTAAAACCTTTAATTTTTATTATGTAAGCCAGAATTCTTTGCCAAAAAATTAAGTAATCATTTCTTAAACTAAGATTGAAACTATGAGCATTACGATCAGAAAATGACATGACATTATTAAGACTTCATTTAGTTTGGAGTACAGGTTGTTTAAGATGAAGACCTTATCTATATCCGTTTGGGTTCCAAATCTAAAGGAACAGTGTGTATAGTTAAGGGAATTTGTCATTTTTAGATCATAAATGTTCCTGAGGTTCATTGAGGGACTACAGTTATTCAGTTTCTTAGATTGTGCCATTATTTTGGGTTTATTAACTCTAGAATTGTCTCTATCTGATAATAAGAATTTAAAATCTCCAGCTAATATGATTTCCCCTCTAGCATGTAAGATCATGGTATTTTAATATTTGTCTACATATCTAGTTCACAACATCAGTATCCAAAATGAATCAATTAAAGTATAACATTTCTTACTTGATTTCTAATACTGCCAAACACAACATTCCATATTTATCAGAAAAAATGCTAAGGATTTTAGGCATGGTAGGAGAATTTTTCCACAATATGAAAGCCTCTCTTTTTGTTTTTGTAACAAGAGTCAGCAAGAAGTGAATAACCATTAAAACATAATTTGTCTAAATCTTTTTTAATCAAATGAGTCTCTTGTAAAATGATTATATGTGATTTGTGCATTTTAATAAACTTAAGTAAACTGGCTCTTTTATATTGTTAAGGCCATTAATATTGAGTGATAGACATTTATATACTAACATGAGAGTGTGATATATTTAGAACATCTGAAATATGGTTTTATATATCCTGACTTATAATAACCTTTATAGTGACTTATCATGGATAAACAAACATTCTAACTTTTGATTTTTGAAACACATTTCTATATACCAAGATATACATGGAACAATGTGTTCCTGGTTTGACTAAAAATTTAATCAAACCACCCACTATCCACATCTCACACTCCAAATGCCTTGTCTTCTGTTTCTGCCTTATATGAAAAATAAAACTACAGTATAATTATAAGAATATTGTAACCCAAACTATGGCCGTTTTAGATAAAATCTAGAATGAATTATCACAACCCCCTACATATGTAATTAAAGAGAGTGTGAATAACATATATTAAAACAGAATATGTATATTAGAGAATGAAAGAACTTTCTCATTAACTGTTCAAGAGAGATGGTATTGGTAGTGTATATATACTCCTTTACAGAAATCATTTGCCTGATATTCATATCACTGAGATGAATAATACAATTTATACACAACCACAATATATAACCTGCAAAGTTTCAATACAATGACTCTTTTAATGAACCTTAAGCAAATTGAAGCTAATAACTATAACTCAGGACGCACATTTTTCAAGATGTCAAGATGAAATTATTTGTTGGTAGTACTAATAATATGTGTATAAGGATTGTCATCTTACTTGAATAAACAAGTCTATAGTATTGGTTTAAGAACCTGAACATCTAAGTCTAAATATATCAATATCTACTTATATATGTGGTGAAATAAATGCAAATGAAAAAGAGAAAGAAGAAGAAGAGAGAAAAAAGAAAACATATATATATATATATATATATATATATATATATATATATATATACATACATACATACATAAATATTCCAACACTGTTATCTCAAAACTGAGTACTACCTTTTGAGACAGCAATTATAGTAAACTGTCATAAGCCCAAAAATATATTTTAACCTGCTACTTGTTCAGTAATAGTAAATTAAGTTCATAGGGTCATAGATTAATACTAAGCTAACTGCCTTTGTGAGCTATTTTAAGCTTAGCCAATTATCCCTTGTGAGACTCAAACCCTGCACCTTGTGTTTGTAAGGCAAACTACTTAACCATTAGGCCACCCTCCCAACCCAAAGGTTTTTATGCCGAAACATGGGATTGAATCAGGGACCCTTAGATCTTCAGTTTAACGCTCTCCCAACTGAGCTATTTTGGCTGGAATAAAAACCTTTCCTCTGAATATTTTGTATTATAACATTCCTTAATTAAATAAAAATATCTTATACAACAATCAACTCAATGATCAGGTAGCACTGCATACAAACTACAATAACATTGTTCACTGATACACACAGGCCATGTTTTAGGAGGAGAGATGTTTAATACTTAAATACTAATTTACTATCTATATCCCAAACTAGAGTATTACTATTTAGATAGACTATGTATCTTATATGATGTTGTGAAGCAAAATGTATCAACAAAAACAAAAAATTTGATTGAGTCTTTGAATACCCATGTAGTTAGAATAGCTTTTCCCATGCTAATGGGCATATCAGTTTTTAATGATCATAGTTTATTGACAACTTTGTCAAGTCCAAAAGCTCCCTGGGATCACTTACTAATGATTTTACTTGTGAACCATCTGATATATTTAATACATAAACTATTTCAGGAAATGACACCATTGTTGAAAAATGGTGCACTTAGAAAGACTGTATATGGGCTCTAAATTAAATTAAGTAATCTTAAACTATAAACTATATATTATGTAAAGTCCTCATCTTTAAGAAATGTTCAACTCAAACCATCTATGTGAGAACAATTAATGACTACCAGACTAAATATCACAAAACAAACTCCCATTAAACTCTTCTAAAAGTATCACTGTACATTACTGATTTTACCTTAGAGTTATAATCTTATAGTCCATTTTTCCTTCTCATTAATAAAAGTGTATTGAATACTTCTGCTTTAGCTCTCATCATTTTAAATATTAGGTGCCAGATAACAGTACTGCAACAAGTGTAGAAATAAATACACTTTGTAAGGCTTCTTACACAAAGCCAGTGTAATTCATAACTGTAAATAAAAACTTCCAAAGATGACTTTCTATTAAGTGTCATAAGTTCTATAATCTCTTTCTTCACTTATTATTATCTGGCTTTCAACTATATCTTTCTGATCTTATTCAAACAATGGGAGTAATCAACATGAGGGGATTTGCTACAGTTGTTTATAGTCTAACACATTATTGTCCCTAGTAAAGCCATTTGCTGCAATCTCAAGTTTTCTTTTTGTTGTCTCATTAATGCTTGAGATTAGCTATGGAGCTTATTTCTTAAGGCTTGCTAAAAAAAAAAATCTTTCCTCCCTCTCCCCTTTCTTCCCTCTCCCCTACTGGTTTACAAAAACTAGGTCAGCCCCTGACATCTGACCTAACCCAACTTTGATTTGTACATCAAACCACTCCTTGCAGACTAAGTAAAAGCTGAATCAAAAATTCCTGAGTCTCTGTCTGTTGGCTTCATGTATATATAGCTTTAACCTAAGATGCTTTATCAGAAAATGAGACAGACATCTGTAAACTTCAACCACTCAGTTAAGCAAAACCAATCCACATCTAATGTCTTTTCTTTCTAATAAAGAAACAACTACTGAAGTACCTCAAAGCTTACATATTTGACCCAAATAGTGTAGTTCATACTTATTATGCCGCACTAACACAGCACTAATCAGCTGGCAATTTGTAGCCATCAAAATCATTAATAGTTTTCTATATCAAGTATTAATATCCATTGATAGTTTACATTTGCTGGCAAAAGAACTTTTATAGCAAAACTACAAACACACTAATGGCACTTCAAACTTAAAAATAATGCCATGGATGTAATAACTGTTATTCAACTAAACATTGGCTAATATAATTAAATAAAATGTTTTTATTTCAGTACCTTTGTGTCTTTTTGGCTTGCTTAGATCAGGAAAAAGCAAAAAAAAAAAAAATGTCAGCTTTCTTAGGGTGTTCAATGAAAACCTGTAAGGGAAAAGCATTAAATAATTGAACGGCACTTTACCAGTTTTCAAAGACTACCATTTCAGTGTTCTAAGTCCTCAGCATGAGTTCAAAGGTCATCACCAGTGCTCCATTTCTTCTAGTCACAGATTCATGCTTCAAACAGTTAGATGTGAAGATCCTGAGCAGCTCAAGACTTTTAAACAGTTCTTAAGTGATTTTTGTGTCTTTAGGTGGGAAAAATGATTAAAGAACAGCAATACTAAGTGAAATAAAGCAAAGAAAGGTCTTGAGCTAAATCGCTGAATGCAGTGTGTGTCAATGAAGCCAACAACAGAATCTTCTTACTACAAAGTGAATACTTCTCATAACTAGATGCCCAAAGTCTATAATGTCCACATCGAAGCTGACATCTTTAAGATACAAGACTCCAATGCAGTTTTTGCTATGAAAGAGATAAAAAAAACAAACAAGCATATACACACATACATACAAGTACAACCCCCTCCTTTTCCTAAGCCAACATCTCAAATCCCATGGGCAAATACATATCTATAACCTTCCTTCTCTTTCCCTTCACCTTTATATAACCAAAACTACAGCACCCATACATATATATACACACACATACACACACACACACACACATATATATATATATATATATATATATATATATAGGTACAGTCCCATTCCTCTTTATAACTAATACCCAAATGCACTTACACATACACATATATAAACACAAACCCTTCCCTCTTTATAACTTAAACCCTAGCCTATTTAATAACAGATATATATATATATATATATATAGTCATCTGTGTGTCGACATGCGTGAATGGGCGTTCCTTCATAGAAGGTTGTGCGTTAGGCCCGGCAAGCCAGCACGTGAAAATCTACTGCCAATCATTAGCAGACCAGAATTCCGCTGTGGCGACCCCTAACTGGGAAAAGCCGAAAGACAAACTAATATATACATATATATATATATATATATATATATATATATATATATATATATATATATATATATATATATATATATATATATCAAAGATCTAAAAACTATGTCCAGAGCTAAAACATAACTATAACTACAAATATATCTTTTATAAGATTATATGTGACAGACTACCTCCCCTTCTATACACAAACAGTCATATTAAAAGTAACAGTATAGTAGTCATTTTTCTTAATCAGTAGTAAAGCACATTTAAGAATAAACACCATACTATAAAGCTATTTATACCTTATTAAAAGGAAAAAGCTAGACATTAGATAGGCAGAAAACATAGAGAAAGAAAAAATAAAAACAAAAGGAAAATAACAGATACAAAGCAACATACAAAATGTGTACCTTGTTAATAGGTTCCAGAGATATAAACTAGGGAACCAGGTATCCACAGTCAAAAGGGGAGAAAAAAGAAAAAAATATACAATAAATAAGCTTTTTTACAACATGTACTTCTCTTTTAACTTTTTGTTAGCTCCTTCTTTGACAGACCATCCATTCTTTGTTGCATGTCTCTTGAGACTTTGTGTAAACCAATCCATATCTTCTGTATTAGATAATAAGTTTTTCTTTTGTACAAAGTCCAAGGCTTCATGTAGAGAGCTGAAAATCCTTTCCCCATCAGACAGACAAAATTTTTGTTCTAGCCAGAAATAGTACTTTTGCTTTAATGTTAGACGTTTTTAAAAATGTTATTAAAGGTAAACATTATTTTCTTTTTGGAGATAACAGAAGAAGTGTAATCATTGTCGAAGCAGATGATTTTTCAATTTATTTTGACAGGAGGATTTATCTAGGCAGACTTTAATACCAAATCTTTTGTCTTGAGTGGATAAATCTCTGACTATTCTGGCTCTAGGAGTAGAGGAATTTCCAGTGGAAGTTGTTTTAGACAGGGACAGATGAACTCTTTCAATTCCTAATGAAAGGGATTTGGGGAAGTTCAAAGCTTTGGGTAACCAATTGTTTAAAAATTGCACTATGTTATTCCCTTTCTTTTTCAGGCACCCCATAAATTATTATATTATTCCTCCTTGATCTTCTTTCTAAATCATCCACTCTTTCCAAAAGCAATGTATTTTGCTTAATTTAAACTTTCTTATGATTTTCACATTCAGACAGCCTGCCATCAGTGTCATTAACAGCTTCTTCTATACTTGAAATTTGATCAGAATGTTTTTTAATTATCTCATTGAGTAAGTCCAGTTGTTATGTACTGTCCTGTTTTATATTATCTATTTTGTTCTCCAGTTTATCCATTTTGATGGAAAGTTCCTGTATATTTGTAATGATGGAGTGCAATTCCTTTTTCATCACACTCTCTCGATGTCAATTCTTTGAGTTGTTCATCTCTGTATCTGTTATAGAAAAACTTCTGACAGGAAAAAACAAAAGTACACCACAGAAATGTAGCTTTTCCTTGACAAACAGCAACCAGATGATGGACTGTCTTATAAGTAAGATTAAACTTGTTTTCCAGCAAAAAAAATAGAAATTTCTGTCAGAATAATAGAAAAAAGGCTGAGCTAAAATTCAGTGCTGTTAGCTGTTTGGCATCTTGAACATGGCCATGGCTAGTAGCCTCTTTTTCAGGGGAGACCTGAGGTGGTAGTTATACTTTTATGTACATTAAATCTCACCTATTTTTAGAATCATCAAATTATACTTGTTGATAAGCAGTGATTAGGTAAGTTATAGGCAGTTACTATGCTTGTAGTCCAGGGGACCATAGAGAAGTCTAGCCCAAATTTCCAGTTGCTCACAAACACTGTTTGGATAAATGACTTGCTCAAGGCCACATGGTAGGCAAATGAAGGCTAATGGAATCAAACCCTGTACCACTGAATCTACAGCTTACAACCTTAACCATCTGTGACAACTACAAAACATTATAGATATAGTTAAAAAAACACAGTTTTAGTGCTTTGCATATCCATCACCTCTTCCATCCAAGGGAATTATGTTTCAGTGTTTGCAACCTAATTATTTTTTTATAAACAAAAAACATCTTTATTAAATTATCATGTATGACGTAAGCAATCTTACATTTATATAAATGGAAAACAAACAACATTGACACAACTTTAGTTGCAAACATTATGCATCACAGACACCAATGAGATGGCTACAGTTGCAAATATTATACATCACTTATAATATATCCATTCATTGTCAGTTAATATCCAGTAATTGTCATTTAAGCATTATATAGCTCATTCAAATCCTACTTTTTTTTAAAACCTTGTTCCTTCTCTGCATATATTGTCCCTATAATTCCCATTTTCCCTATGTAGTTTGCTACTTCCCTTTTCTAAAGATCCCAATTCCAGTTGTTTTATCTCTGTTACTATATTCACTACTTCTAGTAAAGTTGGTTTAGACTTTGATTTTCATTTTTGAATAATTGCTTTTTTGGCAGCCAACATAATTAGACTCAGCAAGGCTTTACTATGTCTAGCCAATTCGGATTCTGTATCATAGCTAAAAAAAAATCATCTCCCCAGTCCATCCAATCTGGTCACCCAGCATCCCTGACAGACCAGTCTACAGGGAATCCTTAAAGTCTGCCAATGCATTGCACTCCCAAAAATTATGTTCCCAATTATCACTTTCTTCCCTGTCACATCTACAACATTTGCTATCTACCTGAGTAAAAATTCTTTGGAGTCTACTCTGGGTATAAAAATATGCATGTAAAGACTTCCAGACAAAGATGCTAAATCTTCTAGACTTTGTTGCATATTTGGGCGGTATACATATACCCCCCCCCCCAATTACTTTTTCCTAGGTTAACTCATTACATCCAAGTGATGCCTCCAGGTGCATCTGCAGTTAACTCCCACTGCCGCCTCTAGGCATCAAATATCGCTTATCCATATTTACATAAATAATTTCAAAGCCATGCTATGCACAAGGTTTTAAAAGATTTCTATCTATGGTTCCAGAGATATGAACATTTGTTTGAAATGTGAGGACATAATTTGATTCTGTCAAAAGGCTTAGACTCCGAACATCGGAAGTTACAGTGCAAATTTCCTGAGCACCATTTCTGCAGCCCACTCTTTTTACACAAAGCAGATCTATCACGCTACCACATTTAGCTGCAAATATTCTCATTTGCTTTTCATTGCATCCTACAGCTGTTATTTCTCTGAACAGAGGACATTCTCAGCAGTGCGTATGGTAAACATCACAGCTGGTTCTAGAGGCATTTCTTAGGAAACAATGTAAGGAACATTCTTTTAGGTGAAATAGATACTGCCACACCCATGTCAATCTATATGTCCATTTTTTTTACAATTTATCGTTAAGGCAGATATAAATTATTCTTTTACGTTTTCATTATATTTTGAAAAGCTCTGGTAATTCAGTGTCATGCTCACAGATGGTTTTCCGCTTTCCATATACATTTCATACTTTTGCTGTGAGTATTTTTTACTCCTGTCATTTAAACATACTTTACTATTATTATATGCTCTTTTTGTCTAACTCTTCCACATCTATAGCATTTAATCTCTTTATTATTATATGCTTGTGGGGGTGAATTTTAATATTACTTCAATAACAAATTATTTTAACTTTTGTAGGATTTGCTGTTACATTGACTTTTGTGTCCTGTGTTAATATCCATGCCATGCTTTTCATCTGTTGTGTATCTCTGCTTGTGGTATTCATTCTTAAAGTCATTTCTACTTCCAGGCCAAACAGCCTTTTGTTTTGGTTTAGCTTCGTACAGTGCCACAATTTCATTGGTCTTTTGGTTGCCATGACTGAAATTAAATCATTTACAAGGAATTTAGACTTAGAATGTTCTTTTATCATTTGCACAATATGCAACTTTTACCTTTAGGATTTTGCAGTTACACCAGGTTCCAGAGAAATCCATATATGGATGAACCCATTAACCTGCTTTTGTAAATCACTGCCATTTACCACAACAAACATTGCTCTGCCGCTTCTATATATATATTTAGACCATGCCTTCACAGTTGGCTTAATTTCTTTGATTCTTCCCAAATGAGTTATCTGTAATAGTTTTGCATATCTCTTAAAAAAAAAATGCGTCATCACTTTTTGGGAGACCAAGCACACAGTTTGAAGCCACATTATTACTGGCTACAGACTAAGTACTTTGCACATAAGCATCACATTTTATGCCTGTGTATTGGCTTGCTTTTACAGACACTGTATCATTATATGCATGGTTGAATACTCTACTGTGCTATATCTTGTAAAAAGGAGAGAGAACCAGTAGAATAAAAAGGTGCAATTTGAAAATACAAATTAGATGGCTCAGGGTAAACGTAATGATGTACTTTTTCACAAAAAGGTTGGTGGGTAATTGAGACACCTTTCCTGAAGAGGCCACTGAGTTAGAAACTGTAAAAAGGTTTCAATACATGGGACAAATGTAAGCCAGTTCTTATATAGCATGGAGAAAAAAAATCTTCTGTTGGTTAACTAGGATCTGCAGATTATTGATTTAGGTATGGTAACCGGTGGAGCAGGTATGTCGAGAAGTATGTGGTCTGGCATCAGGAATCTGTGATTTGGAGTTTAATATGCATGTATTACAGGACAGGGTCATATATAATGTTCTACACAAAGTATACCACAGATGTTTTGTGTCTGAATCTACTGGGTTCAGAAGAACCTTAGAACTGATCATTTCAGACTGGAAAAGTGAAAGGATCTGTGACACAGAACTGATATCCATCTAAGTAAAGGTAACCACTAAACAGTATGCTCCACAATAAGTAGCTGTAAATGAGGATATACTAAAAGTTAGCTTATAGGTTAATAAGTATATACTAGGCTAAATAAAGATCACTGTGGCCTTTTAAGCCTATCAAAGCATTCCAAGTGTATCCCACAAGTTTATGTGCTGACCTTTGTACGTCCAACCAAGCTGCTCAAATGTATCCCGCAAGTTTATGTGCCTTAAAGCTTATTTTAAGGGGTATATGTAAGCTAGGGCTTGAAAATGGATGGATGGATGCATGGAGAGATGTAAGCTCGGGCAAAAATTACTGGATGCCACTATCCTTTAGAGACATAGGTGCTAGACCCAGGGCATATTTCCAGTTTCCCATCCACTAGTCCACATTTCTGTTGAATAGGGTTAGGAAACAGCTGTGCTTCACATGGGGAAGGATCCTGCTCCAGATACGGGAAATTCTCTAAGACAAATGCCTGTCCATCCAACATGTCCTGTTTATGTCGCAAGCAAAGTTTAAATCACTAGACTGAGTAATTCTGATGGCATTCATTTTGCAGATAAGCAAAAGATCCATTCGATCAGATCAGTGGAATCCAAGAATGACTTGTATGCCAGGCATAGACTGCCACTCAACAGTCTGTAAGAAACAAAGTATAGAGATAGGGCTTTGAGGTGCTCTGCATAGGACATGCTGTTTGCACCCTGTATTGTTTTTGACAGGAACCTCTGTGGACATTCCAGTTGTTGTATGTGCCTGGTCAGGTACATACCAAAGGGGGCATTTTACTCAATGCTGGGCCTGATGAATGGTGAATACAGTGGAATGATAACTTCTTTGATCCAAGATTTTAATTTTTATTTTATTTAGAATTTGTTAACTCTGGTATAGCACTAATCTTATTAGACCCATTTTAGTTTCAGCCCAGGGAAAACACAATAGTTACATGACATCAAATACAAAGTAAACGACAAAATGCAATATATATATATATATATATATATATATATATATATATATATGTAAAATACAAAGTAAATATAGTTGGCTTGAGGGAATAAAGTCAATAGATAAATGACATGACGCCATGCCTTTGCTTATAAGCTGAGCAACACAGATGATTTCCTTACTACCTTAGACACGTGTTGATCAAAAGACATGCTGCTATCTACCTACATACCCAAATCTCTGACTACAGGTACTACTCTTAGGGGTGTGTTATTGATGAAATAATTTCTTAGGGTATCTGATGTCCCAAAGGAGTACTATTATACATTTCAAAGCACTAAAGCCTTGGCTTTGGCATCAGTCATTTGTCTGTAATAGACCTTCCTGAAGGATGTTAATGTCTTAGGCATATCCCCTGAATGCTCCTAGTTTGTAGTCACTTGCAAAATTGTTCTGCCTGAGGCCCTTGACATTGGCCTTGACTTCTGTGAAGTAGATTTCAAAAAGGAATGGACCCAGCACAGAGCCATGAGGGACTCTGCTACTGACTGGCCTCTTTGTGGAGGTGATCCTCCATATCCTAAATTCCTGGGTCCTATGTGAGAGCTTGCTGGCTATCCTGATCTTAACACAAGGGTTTATGCCTATATCCATGCCTCTGTTTACAATGCCCGAGTCCATTATTGTATCAGATGCCTTGGGCAGATCAGGGTAGGCAGTATGTAATGTTTTCCCACGGCCATTTCCTTGGTGTCCTTCCCAAAGACGTCTACCAGTTGATTTGGCATGATTTGCCCTAACTAAAACCAAAATGTGCAGAACCGGTGTTTGAAGCTGTGTATGTCCTTATAGGTTCACAGATTCATAGATAAGTACTCGGCTAGCGGCCATTTTAAGCCTAGCCAATTTCCCTTTTTGTGCTCAAAATAACTTATCCCATTTGGTTATCGACTGGCCTTACCCATCCCATGGTCAGTAATTTTATATTACCCATAATGAGAATAACTGGAGTTGCCTCTGTCCATTAGTAATACATGGGGCAGTTGTGGGGTACATTTCTGTTTCCCATCCATAGATCTAAGTTGCACTTGAATATGCATGGAGATGAACTTTGTTTTGGTTAAACCCATATCACTGACAATGCAGTCCATTAATAAAACCTTAACACAAACACAACACCTGCACACAACACAAAAACTGCTTTTGCAGGGGGGCAAGCCCCCTGCACCCCCCACACCAGCTCCTGCAACTTATATATATACCAACTCCAAGATTGCACTACAGTGGGGAAAATGGCAAATTTCATGATCCCTACCATAACATGATCTCAGTCAGAGCTGTTCAACAGACTGCATTGTCGTTGATATGGGTTCAACCATATCACATTCGACAATGTTTCTGTTCCATAATTTTATAGGGATCCCTTCTGTGAGATATACCTGCCCCTCCAAACCATTCTGTTGATGCTGCAGAAGAGGTTTAGATCCCTAGACTGAATATTGCTGATGCCATTTGACTTCCTGATGTGCATTAAATCCATCATTATTTGGTCGAGGGATGCCTTGTATGGCAGACAGAGGTCACCATTCAACAGTCTATAGAATAATGAGTATAGTGACAGGCTTTGAGTCTGTCCATGTAGGACATGGTGTTTAGGCCTTGTATCCTTTTAGTATGGTATCACTGTGGGCATTCAAGTTGTTGCATGTGTCTGGACAGATACATGCAAAAGGGGGCATTATGTTCAATGAATGGTCTAATGAGAGCTGAAAAAAGGGGGATGACATCCTTAGATCTAGACACAATCCCTTTGTTAATAAGCTGTGCAATATAGAAGGACTTTCTTACAACAATAGTCACATGATGGTCAAATGTTAGGTCACTGTCCACATAAGTTTCCAAATCCTGAACAACTGGTTCATCTCTAGGGGCGTATTGTCAGTGTAGTAGTTCTCTGGTGTAGATGACTTCCCAAAGGGTACAGTAATGCATTTTTGCATTTCATTTCAGTCCATGATTTTGGGACAAGTTATTTATTTGAGACAGACTTTCCTTCAGAATGGCTAAGTTACCTGGGGATTCAATGACTGCTCCTAGCTTGCAGTCATCTGCAAACTTTGTCAGCCAAAGCCCTTTGGTATTGGCTTTTACTTCAGAAAAGTAGATGCCAAATAGAAGATGTCCCAGCACAGAACCCTGGGGGCCTCCACTGTTGACTGCTCTCTTTGTGGAGGTAACTTACCCTATTTTGATTATCTGAATCTTATCTTTGAGCCAGTTGGCTATCCAGCAGGTGACAAAAGGGTTTATTCCCAGTTTACTTAGCTTTCTTACTATCCCTGAGTGGGGAACTGTGTTAAAAGCGTTGGCCAGGTTGAGGTATGCCTTTTGCCTCCATCCATTACTTTGGTGAGTGTCGCTTTTCTTGTTTCCCATTGAAGATGAACAAGCAGTGTAGTTTGTTTATATGCTTTATTACAAAGAAACACACCAGGATGGATAGCAGCAGTAGAAAATATAAATGAACTGATTAACTGACAGACTACACAGACATACATGCTTAAACCTCAACAGCTAGCTACAAAACAGCAGTCTGGCTCGCACGTCCTCAGTATTTTTACAGTTGTGCAAGCCCCAGAAAGCTTCTTAAAGGTGTACATACATATTGATCCACAGTGATCTTCATAGGTTCATAGGTTCATACTAGGCTATCTGCCCTAGGGCATTTATAAGCCTAGCCAGAGTGTGTGTGGCTTTCACCACCCCTTAGGATGAGAATACTATACCCATTAGTTTGCTGTGCCTCTGTCCAGCAGTGATACAGAGATGATTCCTGGGGTAAACCTACGATCTCCCATCCACTCGTCAAGATTTCTCTTGAACAGAGTCAGTGAGGGGCTCTGCCTCACATGGACTGGGATTCTGTTCCATAGTGTAGGGAGTCTCTGGGTGATGAATCTGTCCCTCCAGCACGTCCTATTTATATCCATGTTGAGGTTTAAGTCTCTTGCTCTCGTGGTTCTGGTGGATTTGGATTTTTTGAGGTGGAGCATGTCCATTAATTCCGGGTTGGACATGGCCTTGTATGTCAGGCACAGATCACCTCTGAGCAGACGGTATGCGACTGAATAGAGCTGGAGTTTCTTCAGTCGGGCATCGTATGACATATGTTTGAGCCCCTTTATCCTTTTGGTGAGGAACTTTTGGGGTCTTTCCAACTGTTGCAGGTGTCGGGTAAGGTACATTCCGAATGGGGCGTTGTACTCAATCATTGGTCTGATAAGTGAAGAGTACAGGGTACAATGACCTCTCCTGATCTGGATGTGAATCCCTTCATGATCAGGTGGGCAATGTAGAAGGTCTTCCTAACCACTTTGGCAATGTGAGTGTCAAAAGAGAGGTTACTGTCAACTTGGGTCCCCAGGTCCCTGATAACTTCTTCCGTGTTTAATGGATTACCACCTATGTGGTAATTAGGGGTTACATTGTTTTTCCCAAAGGGTATGACTATACATTTTTTGGCATTTAGCTTAAGGCCATGGCTTTGGCACCAGTTATCCATTTCTATGAGACCTTTCTGGAGGATGTCTGTGTCTGATGGAGTGTCAATTATGGTGCCCAGTTTGCAGTCATCTGCAAATTTTGTCAGCCACAATCCCCCTATGTTTGCCTGCACTTCAGAAAAATAAATGCCGAACAAGAGGGGGCCCAGGACTGAGCCCTGTGGGACACCGCTCATGACCGGCTTAGAGTCTGACATGGCACCAGCAACTCTAACCCTGTGTGTTCTGTCCTTGAGCCAGTTTGCAACCCATCTTGTGACATATGGGTTTACATCTAAGCTGGTGAGCTTTTCTATGATGCCCGAGTGGGGTATTGTGTCGAACGCTTTTGCTAGGTCAAGGTAGGCTGTGTGAACTGCCTTACCCTCATCAATGGCCTTAGTGACTGTTTCAAAAAAGTCGACCAAGTTCAAGAGGCAGGATCTGCCCTTGACAAAGCCAAATTGGGTAGGATCCAGTGTCTGTAGGTCCCCAATGTCTTTATTTATGAGTTCCATTATGATCCTCTCCATAGCTTTGCAGACAAGGCTCGTCAAGCTTATGGGGCGGTAATTTCCAGGGTCCGTAGAAGCACCGCCTTTGTGGAGTGGGACCACAGTTGCCGTACGCCATTCTTTGGGTACATATCCGGTAGTAAGGCTAAGATTAAACAGCAGCCTTATGTGTGGGTTTAGTTCTTCATTGAGTTCATGTAGCACACAGCCGGGGACACCGTCCAGTCCCATTGATGCTGTGTTTTTTGCTTTAGAGAGAGCAGCTCTCACCTGGGCATCTGAGATGTTTGGGAGGCTAGACTCTGGTGGGATAGATATTTCTCCTTTTGGGGGAGGGAGGGGAGAAATTTGCACTGAACCTGTCTGCCAGTATGTTGGCAATGTCTGTGGGTTCAGTGATTTTTATCATTTTGGACTAATTCTGAGCATATCTGGGAGTTTCCACCCAGGTTTCTAACATAGCTAAAGAAGGCTTTATGATTGTCTTTTGTGTCATTAGCGATTTTTCTCTCAAAGTTGGCCTTGGATGATTTTATGAGTGATCGTAGTTTTTTGCTAGTATTGATCAGAGATGCCTTCCCATTTAGGGATTTTGCTCTGTCATGTAGTAGCTTTCTCCTCTTTTTGTAGAGTTTGTTTATGACTGGAGTCCACCAGACCGGGCCCCTACTTTGGTGGAAAGGGTCTTGATTTTATTAGGGATTGCTTGATCCATACATTCCTGGAGGTGCTCGTAGAAGGCATTTGTAAGGGTTTCAGCAGCGTGGGTTGTGGTTTCCACTGGCTCGGGGGCCTTGAAGGATACCACTCCAGTCTTAAAAAGTGTGAAGTTTGCTTTTGAGAAGTTCTTCACTGTGGTCTTTTTTGCTGGGGGTGGGGGCGGGATGTGGATCTCCAGTGAGATTAATTTATGGTCTGATCTCACCAATGAGGGATATACTTCCGGTGTGGAGCATTTTGTCCCCATGTTTGTGATGATCAGGTCTAGTATATTTTCTCCTCTTGTGGGAATGGTGACTAGTTGTTCCATAGCATTTGAGTTTATGAACTCAAGGAACCTTTGGGCTAGGGTGTTGGGGCTTGAGTAATGTTCCCAGTCTATGTTTGGGTAGTTGAAGTCACCCAATATGATGGTGTTTGGAGAGACATTCATACTCTCCAGTGTCTTCAGGAAGGCTGTGTGGGTTTCCTGGGTTTGAGAAGGTGGTCTGTAGCATGTTACAAACTGTAGGGCAGTTTTACCTATGGTTAATTGCACCTGGATGGTCTCCAATGCTTCGTGCGTTGCCACTAACCTGGAGGTGTGGGTATCCTTTATGAATATGGATACTCCCCCTCCTTTTGTGGTTCGGTCCGGATTTTGGGGCCGAAACGCATGATATGAGGTATAACCTGATAGTGCTGGGGTGCTCTCAGGAGCCTTGAACCAGGTTTCAGTCACAGCACAGACATCGATGTTCTCCATACTGAGGAGGGCTTCGAGGGCATGCATCTTGAGGTTTAGACTTCTGGCATTGAGCAGTATTACCCTTAGTTTTTCTCCATTTTTGTTTTCTAGGGCGGTAGGTTTATCATTTGAGCCTTGCCTAAAAAGGCACTATGGGGTGGCAAGAGCCTTTGCCAATATCCGGAAGCCCAGGGTGACAGGTGCAAGCCGTCCCTTGCGAAGCAGCGTGGCTTGTCAAGCATGTCATCCCAGGCAGACAGACATTGGATCCCCTTAGAATGACACCAGTAATTAAGCCAATTATTAAAGCTGATCATTTTGTCTCTGTATTGTGGCATCATTCTTGGTGAGGGTAGGATACTGCTCAGGGTCAGGGTCATACCGGCCTGGGCTACATAATCTGAGAGCTCCTCTATGTCTCTTTTCATGTAGTCCAGGGAGGTACGTCTCAGGTCGTTCACACCGGCATGGACAATGACTGAGTCATACTTGTACTTGCTGTGGAGTGACCTGAGTGCTTGTGTTATGTGGTGGATTCTAGCGCCTGACAGGCAGCTTACTGTGATCTTTTCCTTGTTCAGTCTGGTGAGTGGGACGTCAGTGTGTCTGACTATGGAGTCACCTATAACAAGTGTGTCTGGCATTGTGTTTGGCCTTAAGGGCTGTGACTGTTTAGCACACTGACTTTGAGAACTATGTGTTGCATGTCTTATGTCTTGAGGTGGCAGTTGCTTGGGTGTCTGCTTTGGAGGCCTCTGTAGTTTTGGTAGATTTTGATCAGTGCCTCCGAGTATGTCTTTGTGTGTTTATGTGTTTGTTTTGCAGTTGTGATAGTTCTATGTGAAACTGGGTTTGTGGTGTGCGTGGTTTCCTTCTCCTCCTGTCTGGTCTTGCCAGTCCTGAGTTGAGAGAGCTCAGCCTCCAGTTTGGCTATATAGTTGCATCTCTCACATGTATTTGTGTTTTGTGGGAGAAGGAGTGGGTTGTCTGTGTACATGAGGCAATTGTAACATTGCCTCAAGATGCCCACATTCACCAGCTGAACAGGAGAGGACGCTAGCAACTGACCCTTCGACATGCTAGAAAAAGTGAAAAAGTTTGCTGTGTAACTGAGTCAGAAGGGACCTATAGGGAAATGGGTACTCAAGGGGATTCTAGGCTAATTTAGTACTTTGTTTAGTATACAAGTACTTTACCTATATAAAAATGCTTTAGGAGCAAGTGCTGAGCTTTACCTATATAAAAATGCTTTAGGAGCAAGTGCTGAGCTTTTGAGATAGAGAATAGACTGTTTAGATTGCAAGTAGAGAAATTCTAAGGGAAAAATTGAAAAGCAGACTTTACAAAGCCAGAAATAGTTTAACCTTGTTTAACCGGCGCTGCCCGATGGTGCTCTATGGGCAACTCCGCGCTAAATCACGCAAAAGCGCGCTAAAGCGGGCTTTATAGCAGGGGGTTGAAAAGAGCTAGGAATTGACCCAAAATGGCCAATAGACTACAAGTTTCTGGCTGGAACCACTGCTCTAGGGACAAATAGGCTGCTCAGTGCTCCCCACTCCCACTGGTGAACAAAGAAGCTTCCCTTTATCCAAATAAGGATATGGAATAGCACAGGAACCAAGCCAAAGCCCAGAGATCAGCAAACTCTGAAGACTGGACTATTGTAGTTCAGTAAGGCGGGAAAACAAGATTTTTTTTTTTTTTTTTTTAAGAAAACAGAGGAAAAACAGACAGTAAATGCTATAAATGCTTTTAAACGGCTAGCGCACTTGAGTGTGTTAGCCTACAGGTAAAATTAAACAACAAATAACTTTTTTAAAAGTGCAAAACAGTTAATCAACACAAAAACAGTTTAAATAGAATGCAGAGCTGTATAAACAGGCGAAAATGCAGTCGCTAAGCAGTAAATAATCAAAAGCCAGAAAAAAATACTTAAATCAGGAAAAAGTCACTCTTTTGCTCTCTGCTGCTTGTAGAACTCTGCAGGACACCACGAGGAGCTGTGCTGAGTTGAATACAAGCGAAAAAGCACGCTAAAGCGGGCTTTATTACAGGGGGCTGAAAAGAGCTAGGAATTGACCCAAAATGGCCAATAGACTACAAGTTTCTGGCTGGAACCACTCCTCTAGGGACAAACAGGCCACTCAGTGCTCCCCACTCCCACTGGTGAACAAAGACGCTTCCTTTTATCAAAATAAGGATATGGAATAGCACAAAATTCAGCAGATTGAGTAAGCATGACCTGCCCATGATAAATCCAAATTGAGACAGGTCCAGTGTTTGGAGGTTCTTTATGTCCTGATTGATTAATTCCATGATACGTCTTTCCATGGCTTTGCAAATGAGGCTGAACAGACTTATGGGTCTGTAATTACCTGAATCGACTGAAGACCCTCCCTTATGCAGGGGAATGACTGTAGCTGTTCTCCATTCACTTGGTACAAAACCTGTATGGAGGCTGAGACTGAGCAGTGTTGTCAGGGGTGTGGTTAAATGGAGGCTGAGACTGAACAGTGTCGTTAGGGGTGTTGTTAAATGGAGGCTGAGACTGAACAGTGTTGTTAGGGGTGTGGTTAAATCATGCTTCATGTTATTTAAGATGCATCCAGGGATATTGTGAAGGCCCATCAATTCAGTATTTTTAGCTTTTGATAGCACTTTTAGGACTTGGTCTTGTGTGATAGTTGGAGGTGAGCCAGCTTCCGGTATACCATGGTGGGCAGACAGAGGGGAGAAAGGGGTAAAGTCAGAGCTAAACTTATCATCAAGTAGGTTCACTATAGCTAAGCCTTGGTGTAGGTAACTTCAGTCACATTCAGTTCAACAGGTAGTTCAAGAAGCATATTGACCTAACTTATTTATCATTTCCATGATAATTCTTTTCATGGCTTCACATATAAGACTAGAAAGACTTATGGGTCAGTATTTCCCAGAATCTGTTGATGGCTTGCCCTTGTGCAGAGGGATGACCATTGCAGTTCTCCATTCCTGTGGCACAAAGCCTGTCCTAGAGGCTATGGTTTAACAGTGATTTGAATGGTCCCAATAGGTCATGCTTCTGGCTATTTAGGAGGCATACTGGGATATTATCGGGGCCCATCTATGCAGTGTTTTTGATTACTGGGATCATGTACTGAACTCAATGGACCATTTGCCTGCACAGCCTGTTTGAATAGGATCACATAAGAAATGTGACAAACATACTTAGAGATACAAGGATATGCCATAAAACATATACACATTTATGTTGGCTGGCTAACTGTGGCAACATGTGAGAATGCTAATCCCATGGTAAACCATTTGGAAACAGTTTATGAGATGTATAGACTAAAACATAAACAATTCAAAACTGCTACAAACATTTGTTATAGCAAATCTCTGACTTCATTGCTGTATCATCTAACTGTTATGTCATCACACCTCTCTATATAATGGTATGCTGCTATTACTGTAGCATAAGCCATTTCAGTCATTATTACTAAATCTTATCCAAAAGGCTGTGCTATGTATAATTACATTTTCCATCCATGTTTTGACTTTATAAACTGTTTATTGAACTAAATCTTGAAGCATATTTTTGCATCTGTAAATATGTATATGGTTTATAGCACATCCTTGTATCTGTAAATATGTTTTATTTCTTATATAAACCTATGCAAACAGGCTGTGCCTGCAAATGGTCTATTTAGATCAGTGCATGACCCTGCTAAACAAATATAAATAAATAAATAAATAAATAAAAAAATAACCGCTGCTGACCACTCCGATCACTTTTCACTCTATAATCTCTGATTTCCTTGGTGCATGCTCACTTCTCTCAGGTGATAGACCCTTAGACATAGGCTCATTTTACCTTCAGCATAGATCATCCAGCATATCACAACTGTGTGGTAATGATGAAGTGTCCTAGCATAAGTAGTCATAACACCAAGCAGTTACAAAAGTCATTTATTTGCAGTGTCATGGGTAGCATAACCCTTATGTGTAAGGTATTAATAATTGAGAAAATCACAATCGTTTATTACAATTCAGAAGCCTGGCATACCCCCTCACTCAGATAATTGTCTTCATATCACATGGTGCCACTATGTTTAAGGCTCCCACCCCCACCCCCACACAATCCTCACCTGCATGTCTGTCTTTACAAACATGACGACTCTGTTTCTACTATGAAAGAGCAAAGCTCAATCACTCATGCAGGATGTCTCAAGTACAAATCCTCAAAAGTGCATGTTACACTCAGAGTAATGGGACAATTCAAAGGAAGTATGTTTTGCAGGGGTGACAATATCCCTAGACATGCTACACCCCCCCCCCCCAACAGTTTATATACCAAATACACAGTCACACAACATAAAGAAAAGGAGAAATTCCCCCAAAAGAGTGCATAGTGGTCTTAGACAAGTGACTTTCAAAATACTGAACTTTGCAGACACACAGGAAAGCTTTCGACTCTAATTGTATGTTCTTGTATCATTTTGTCAAAGGTAACTTTGTAAGAAAAACTAGCAGGTTAAAATGACTGAAAGTACATTTGACGGCAGGTACATTTGACTGAATAGCTATTTCAGTGAAAAGTGCAACATTCTATAAATGGTAGTTTTTGTGTTATTTTTGCACATGTGACATGCTGGGGGGGGGCATAATTTAGAAAAATTTGAGTGCACTGGCAATACCCACTGTCCTGTTGTGCCCCCAGATTTGTAGAAGTGTGTAAACTGTTTTTTGAAATAAATAGTTTGCCAGGACTGATTCATTGTGTATGGTGTTTTTTTCTTTCTTCCACTAGTGTGCAACTGTGGAGTTAGAATATAAAATTAAGGGGGATGTAGTAAGTGTAGGTGGCTTCCCCCTGCAAAAAATCTGTTTTTGTGGTGTATATGTTGTGCAGAAACCTTTTAATGAAATGACTCTTAAGTAAAATATACCTGAAATTAAATGTACTTTCAGTCTGTTTTTTTTACCATTTGTGCCATAGTTAAGGCTACTTTGACGGAATGATGCACAATTACTTGTATAACACCCCCCCCCAGTCTTCCCTTATTATGTATGGGATAAACATTCAAACTAACTACTATGCTATTTTGTTGCACTGCCTGTAGATGCTCCTAATTCACATCTCACAGTTTCTTTCATTTTCCACCTTTTGACCAAGGGGTTTAGTTTGCTTAAATGAATAATTAGAACTCATAGGAGAAAATAGCTCTGGGGCATCACCTCTAAGTTTTGTCATACAATACCTTCGTGTCTGGGATATCAGATGGTTTAAACTATTCTGCTTTGTTGGCTTCAGTCACATTTCTTGACTCTGAGGGGTTCATTGCACCCAGTGTCTCCCACAGCTCCTCCATCCTTGGCCTCATGAATACCTTTAGGATGACATAGTTCCCAAGTTACCTTTCAGTATATTATTTGCTCTGCTGATGCCAACTGGCTCCATTTTCCCCACTGGGTGGACTTTTATATCTTTCCTTCTGCTGATTTTGTGGGCTACTCAAGTCAACATGGGCCAGCTCCTCCACATCTCAAGTGTTTCCATAGTTCTGCTGGGAATGATATTTAAAATAACAATCATCTTATTTAGACTAAAGGTCAGTCCACCCTGGCACAAAGCTGTTCACCTCTGCTGGTGATCAGAATCCCCACTTTTCTTACAGGTACTTTCCAACCAGAGAAGCTGGACAAACCCAGCAGGTCTTCATGTTTTTTCTCCCTCACTTTTTTGCTTGTTGCACCATCTTGATAGCTGCTCTACCACCCAAACATTCTCCGCTTACCTGTACATTAAAGGATGTATTCATTCTTGGAAGACAAGTAGAAACAGCAAGGAACATGGTAAGGGCTCCATATTTCCCTACTAGATTCAATCACACTTCACAAATCGTCCCCCAGTGGGTCCAATCCCTAGAGAAGCAGTAGTTTCCTAATTATTTTCTTCCAGATGATCCTATAATATACACCATACTGCATATGCTGGCTAGTCTCAGGGATGTTATCTGTTCAGAGACTGGACAGGTAGAATCCATTGTCTTTCACATCAGCTTGTTTTTTCAGATATTCCAGGTCCATTTCCAGCTGTTAGATATGCCTGTTTTGATATCTCCTGCTCTGTCTCCCTCTCTCTCCGCCTCCTCCATCACACTATCTTCTTGAGATAATCTCTTACTTTCCACAAAGCTATTACCTCATACTTGATTTATTGCATTTCTTTCTGCTTCTGCATAGGCATGCCTTGAGGTCATAAGTTTTGTCCAAGACAGTCTGTGACATCGTACAGATTTAAGGTTTACCTGTGTTTATTTGAAGCACAGCAATATGGATTATGCATTTTAGAAAGCATAACTTGGTAAACATAAAAAACACAAAAAAATCCATTTTTCCAGGAGTGTATCTTGCACCCCATCCCACTAAAGCATATATACCAAATCCATAGTTATTTTACCATGGAGTAAAGGGGAAAAGAACCAGTAAAAGTATACCGCTGGTTTGCACAATCCAACACACTGCAATAAAAGAAACCATGACATTCAAAATTCAAAAAGACAGACCCTCAGTCATATATTCTGCAATGAAGTGATGAAGTGTAGGTAAGCCCAAATGTCATCTGTTTCACTCTCATGAGAGCTTCGGCCCTTACTACTGCTTCAAATGCTGATTCTGACATCTTCTAAGCCTCCTTTTACCTCATCTAGGTATAATCTACTAAACTGTTTTGACTTTTAACAAAGGAACTGACTGGAAGCCTTTCATTTAAGCTGCCATCTTGGCCCAACCCACCACCACCCTCTTACCCAAAGAACCACAGAACAGCAGCTAATTTTATAGAAATGATATTAGCTTCAACTTGAAACTTCAATTTCCAGTGTATTTAACCGTCTATAACTAGTTCATCAGATGAAGTAGCCTTGAGCTACGAAAGCGCTCACTTTGGATTAAAACTTTTATATGTTTTTAGTAGCCGTGGTCTGGAGCCTCCATTGTTGCTTTTACATTGTACAACTAGTATAATATGGTAATAACAGAAAGCAGACATTAATAGTCAGTCTTCACAATTCTCACCAATTGCAGCAACTCAAGCTCTGAGTCTGGATGCACCAAGTACAAGGGACTGTAGTGTTCAAATGAGATGAAACTATGGCAAACATCATTCGTAGGGAGATCCTCAGATGGAATTAGGTATTTTATAAAGGGACTGCTCCTCTCATGCTTGGAAAAGGACCTTGTAAAATAACATCTAACACCTATTACTTCAATGTCAGTCTGTCTGTCTGTTTTGAAAGGTTATACTAAGATAACTGACCTTGAAACTCACTGCTATTATCAAAATTATATTAGTACACAAGAGTGGAATGCAATAATCTCAGAAAGTGGCATTCATTTACATCATAACTATCTTAGAGTTGTTGAGGTAAAACCAAATACTGATCATCCACTGAAAAATACTTTCCAAATCATCCATAAGTAAAGCCATGAGAAGGAGAGACAAAACTGCATATTTCCACTATAACAGTTGTGACATCCTCCTTCCTCTAGATAGGATTTTCCACATGTAGCAAATCCAAAGACAGCAGAGGCCCCAAAGGGAAGCCTTGTGGTTCTGTACAGCTTTATTGCAGGGTATGCAAAGAGAAAGAAATAATGCCAGAGACCACTTTCAAACACTGACCAAAAAGGTTGGACGTGAAACAATCCAGGACCTCACATGAGAACAAAGTAATTTCAAAGTAATTTAAGTGCTCCAAAAACATGTCATGATTGACCTTGTCAATTGTTATTGAGAAATCAAGTAGGGCCAGAACTGAATAATTCCACCAATCCCATGCAATTAGGAGATCATTAAGCAGGGGTGGCTCGTGCTATTGGACTGCAGCCCTCCCAGCTGTAAAATAAAAACATGAGGCCCAGAACATCAGAAAGCAGCTTTGGCTCATCTAGTGCGTGTGTGTGAAATGCTCCAGTTGCTACATGGTGGTGGGTAGAGAATAAGGCTTGAATCCTGTACCTTGGGGCCAAGGTAGCAAGAGCCTGAATTCCGTACCCACCACCATTTATAAAAAACTGCAGATTTTTGCCTCATATTTGTTCTGTTCCTCATAAAATCTGTGGTTTCTGTATTTTTGTTTCTTAGCACAGTCAGTAGTGCAGTGGTAGTATTGTTGCCTGACAGCTACAGATTGTCTGGTTTGATTCTTGGCTGGGATGCCTTCTGTGTGGAGTCTGCATGTCCTCTGTGGGTTTATTCTGGTGTCCTCCCATTTTACAAAGACATGTGTCTGGAGTGTTTCTGCTGAAAATTGGCTTTTGTTCCAAGTCAGACTTTCCTGGTTAACACATGTTAAATAAAAATGACAAGCATTTGAATTTCAGACTTCATATTCTTCAGAAAGTATATTGTAACACAAAACCTATTATTATAGCAATTTTCTAAGTTTGTAAGATGGATATTTGAAATTTGTCCCTATTTTTGGGACTGTATTCCTACATTATTGGCTTTGTCCAGGTTTTTTGTGCCAAGGTTGAGAGCTATGGTGAGAACTGAATTCACTGAATATGTTTGGGGGCTGTATTCCCCCATTATTGGCTTTGTTCAGGTGTTTTGTGCTAAGATGTTGACAGCTATGGTGCAAACTGAATTCACTAAATGGCAGCCATTTAAGTTTCAGTCTTCCTCTCTTTCATAAAACCGATGAGTTGGCATAGTGGTATGTTGCTCTGACTATTTTGCACAGGGTCCTGGGTTCAATATTTGGCAGTGAAATGTATGGTGATAATGCAGCATTTTATTCTAGCAACTTAACAAAATTATATAAGCAATGTTTAAAATGTGTCCCTGTTTTTTGGTCTTTTGCCCCCCCCCCCTAAATTTTGGCTTTTTCCAGATTTCTTGTGCTGCAAAGTTCAGAGATACAGCTGAGTGTCAAGTAGATTTTATAAGAAGCTGAGAGCTGCAGGGGAACAAAAGTTTAGTACTGCTTATGCTGAGTTTGCTTGCATTGTTAATAGCATAACAGGTAATGTACTGACTTTTGATGCAAAAGACTGTGGGTTCTACTCCCAGAATAGATAGATTTATTGCTGATACTGTATTGTAAAGGTGGTGGATGCTGCAGTCTTTTTTGGTGAAGATACCTAGAAACTATTTGAACCTGTTATCAGTTTGCCATCCATTCCCTATTGCAATATTACTAGCTTATCGTTTTTTTAATGCAACATAGGCAATTTATTCCTCAAGGGCAACAGGCAATTTATTTGTAGATGAAACAATGAAATATAAAGTTGTTTGCTAGCAGCAACCTCTTCATTAGTTACTGATTTCTTTAATGTGGAATTATTTACATGACTTTTACTTCTTCAGAGATTGTACATATTTACTGATACTGGTGGACTGTAGAAGTTTGAGTAGACTTTTATGATAAAAATATTCTGAATTGGGCAGTTTTGTCATTATTGGTGCATGCATTTTGTTTCATTGTTTACTGGAAAAATGTTCAAAACAACAAATTTAAAATGCCCACTAACAACTCTACTATATTGTACAAGGAATATAATTTAATACAATCAGGAAGGTGTATCAAAGAGCACGTGTATGTTTTGTGTGCAAGGGGCCTATGATTTGAAAACAGCCCAAAGTTAATCTTTATCTGCCACTGGCAAAATGTATTGTCTTTGAATGTGGGTTTCAATGCTGTTTCAATGAATGTGAGTTTCAAGGGCAGAGAAGTTTTAATGCTGATAAGTCTGTTTTCATTGTGAGAGTGTATCGCTTTGTTTAGCAGAGGTTTTAGTGTTTGTGCTGTAAAATGCAAAATAAAACTTTCAAATGAAGTCCAAATCATCGTAGAAGTAAAGCAGTATGCACATTAGTGTTTATGGTAAATGGGGTGAAATAGCCAAGTAATGGTTCATTGGAATGGCTGCGGGGGAGGCTCCATTTGACCATGATTTTGTGAGGGGGAAGGGCGGCAAACTCAAAGACAGCCCCAGCCTAACTATACCTCTCAACTGTCCAGATTTTCACAGAATGAATAGATTTTTGCTTCTTATTTTTGGTTTGTTCCTCATGAAATGTGTGGTTTTCTGGCAAATAATTTAGAAATTAAGTCACTAAATAATGACAGACACTGAGTTTCAGACTTCATAACCTTCAGAAAAATGCATGCTAAAGCAAGACCTGTTATTTTATCAGCTGTCTCAGTTTACACAACAAATTTTAGTACTGTTTATATGTTCCCCCAGTATATTTGGCCTTGTCCAGATTTCTTGCATTAACAGGTTGAGAGGTACATGCAAATAAATTGCTTTATAGAATTAGACATATCCAATCCTCTCAACTGTCCCCAGTTTTGGCTCAAAATGTTGCTCTTCCACCAATAATCTCTCTGCAAAAAGGCAATTTTGGAAGAAAACGTGGAGGGTTTGCGATTAAGAAATAACTGTAATAATCAGAGTTATAGATTATTTTTATTTCAGAAATCATGTAGATTCTTTTATTTTGTCAGCTGCTCAAGTTAGCAGTACTAATATTAAAAATGTGTCCCTTCTTTGACAGGTTCCCAGCTGTATTGTGTGGCTATTTTATATTTTTGCATCACATTTTTGGTCCATTTTTCATAAAATTGTGTTTGTTTGGCAAATTAGTGGCAAATCATTAAAGACTGAAGTTAGAAAATAATGACAGACATTTGAGTTTCAGATTTCATACCCTTCAAAACATTCATACTAATGCAAGACCTACTATTCTATTATCTTTCTAACTTTATAAGAGCAATAGTTAAAAAGTGTCCTTATTTTTGGGCCTTTGTCCCACTTTTATGTATGGCTTTATCTAGATTTCTTGCTCTGAGGTTGAGAGGTATGACACATGTGTCAGGGCCATCACAGTCAGCCAGAGACGTTTCAAATTGTGACATACTTGTTGCACCCCACTCCCCCATGTAGTGACTCCGTATGTGTCCAAGCAAGGCAAGGAGCAGTTATGCAGTGTAAATGTGCAGAGTATCCCCCTCCCATCCAAGGTAGACACAAGTACTATTTTATTCTGTCCTTGATTTTGCAGAATGTTCTGGTTTCTGTCATATTTTTATACTGTTGATTTATGCATATTATTACTCAGAAAGTGCCTGTTGCTCTGTGTTTAAGTAGCAATGTTTTAATGACCATCAGGTAAGCTTGTCTGAGATTGTAATATGCAATTAAGCTTTAATAAACATACTGTTAAATAATTGTCAATATTGAAAGCCTTTCTGTTGTTGCCATGCAGAGAATACTTACATAACTAGATAATGTATAAGCCTTGGGTATTGAAATGCATATGACAGTATTTGTAATAAAGGACAGGATTACATTATTTTAAGAAGCTCATTACATTTGTTGGAGACTTGCAGTCATCTTTGCAGGCTTTACCTGTAAACCAAACAAAATGCCAATCTATCATGTGTGATCCATTACCTGTACAATAATCCTTAAAGCAAAGTATCTTGAGCTTGTTTCTTGTTTGCGTTTCATTTTTTACTTTGATCATGTTTTCCCCATGAAACAAGTAGATAGTTGTTGTCAGGCAGCAGGTCTTTTTTGGATAAGAAACATTTTTACAAGTGGGGGTATCACAGAGATTGCTACTTTCAGCATGTTACTTGGTACTTTAATAAAGCTGAATATAAATTAGAATTAGAACTGCAGTGCAAGGAGAAGTGGTTTGAGTTGAGTGCTGCTTGTTTTTCTTATACTTGATTTTGACTGGCATTCCAGTAATGTATTTAAAAAGTAATTTATTTTTTCATGCCTCACAACCTTTTTGTTTCCATCTAGATATTAAGTAAGCTGTCATGCAGCCAATGCATTGAAATATTTTTTTTCTTCTACACTTCATTTTGTCTTGATTGGACTCTCATAATGACGATTTGGCACCCAGGGCAGCGTATTTAATTAAAGTTCCAGTTTTTGTAGTTTTGAGCATAGCTCCTCGCCTTTCTAGTTGGCCGTACCCCTTCCCATTGGCCCCACCCATCAGCTGTCTCCTGCAGCCCCCCTTTGATTTGAAGTCACCAGCCGCCACTGTCATTAAGGACTCTAGTCAGGCCATGTCAGTGATAGGCCTTTGGTGAAAACTATTTTTCTCTCCAACTTCAAACAACTACTAAAAGACTACTTAAATAAAACTTGGCTCTGATCATGTATTATCAGAAGTTGAATTAGTCCCTCCCTCATTCCACCACTAGCATACTTAGACTATGTTCATAGAGAAGGAATATTTTGTTTAAGCTATGTTATCTAGTCATCTGTCTTCCAGAGAGAGTACTCAGTGTGTTTAGTGTCATCTCTATGCTCTACGACATTATCTATTGACAATGTTCTTTTTCAACTTGTCACAGCTCTGTATATTTGCACTATATATGTATGGTTTCACACTGTATGAACTGAAGCTGACATTTTAATTAGTTTATATATGATTATTCTGTATTAGGCTTTGTAATAACCTATTTAACTGTAACCAGATTATGTCAATGCAGCATGTTTCTCCACAGGCCTCCAGTGAAAATGGGATAGTATCCCAGTCTTAAACAAATATTGAACAAATAAATATGACTGGCATGAATCATAGATGCTATATCTCCTGAGACAAGAATCAAACTGTGCATAAACGGTACAGTTGAAATGAAGTTTTGAGACCAGGCAGCAGTTATCTCTCTAGATCATCTAGATCATCAGGCTCACAGCCTGGAATTTTAAGAGTCATGGTACTCAAAATCTCCTTTAATGTCGAAGCGGAAACTCCCAGCTCAAGGTTAAAAGTGACAGTCTAGTACAGGACTGTGCTCAGCACCTCCAATTAGATAGTCACTAATCCGAGGGGGAGGGACTAGTCCACACGCAGTCTGACATGTATTAGAACAAAGAAATAAGCTCGCTCTAGCTTCAAGAGGACATCATCTGCTCATGACCACTGTTTCTCCTTGTGAACACATACACACTGAGAAGGTCACTATCTGATCAAAGTGGGCTTTTCACTAAAAATACATTGGTCAGCTGAAAAAAGTATTATAATTTATGAGCACAACATTTAAGGAATGATATGTATATATGGATCTACTTTACAAGCTCAAAGTTTCAAAACTTTGAACTGCAAATGGTCAAGAAAACAAGACTGAAGTTTTGAAGCTTCAAAATTGAAAAAAAAAAAACAATAAAAATAAATTTTTTTATGTTCTTGACCCTGCACCCCCACATCCCCTGCTAAATAAATATAACAACTCTGAGATTGCACTACAGTGAGGAAAATGGTAATTTTCTTGTTTCGCACTGTAAGGTGATCTCCATTCAAAATGTTTGATGTTTCCAAAACTTCGATATTATTATCTCAACCATTTGCAATTTGAAGTTTTGAAACTTCGAGCTTGTGAAGGGAATCCATATACATATAGATAGAGAGATAGATAGATAGATAGATAGATAGATAGATAGATAGATAGATAGATAGATAGATAGATAGACAGATGAAGGGGAAAAGGATAGTTCAGTAGCAATGTGAGGAAGTAGTTTTTTACAGACAGTGTTCGGTTACATTGAATAATCTTTTTAAATATGATGTGGAATCAAAAGCAGTAGTAAAATTCGAAAATGTATGATAAAGCCTTAAATAAACTTTTGGTGACTACAGAGAGAGAGAGAAGCAGTATATTGCCTAATAGAACAAGTAACTGCTGCTTAGATATTAGGCAGACTATTGGAAACAATAGATGAGACGGGTCCCTATTAAATTGCCGAACATTTCAAAGTTCGAATGTCATATGGTCGACACCATATGATCGAACTTTGAAAAGTTCGAAGGTGAAAGGCAATGGCTCCGTACGTGCAGAATGGGAACATTTCCCTTTTCTGCACTGAAGTGCGATCTCAGAGTTGGTATATTTAAGTAGGGGGGTATGGGGGGGCACAGGGGGGCTTCCTCCCTGCACAGAGTGTTAAGGTAAGTTTTTTTTTTCTTTTTTACTTTTTTATTATATATTCAAGGTTTCACGTTTCGCTCATATGTTGTTGAACATATGAGGTTCGAAATTTTGAAGCTTCAAATATAGAATATAGATCCGATGAGACATACGTAAGTCAGCTGTTGCAAACTGCATATTTCCATGACTTATCTAATGGTTAACTTACATTAATGTAGTACAGCTTAGTAATTTGTATTACAGCTTTACATCCACTCAGGGTCATCTTCTTGGGCATATATCTGGATGCTTTCAGTGTTTTCAAAATATCCACATTTGACACACCAAGAATATATTCTCAGTAGATCAGTTAAATGCCTACACTTCATACACCCAAACATTTCCATCCATAAGATGTCAATTAAATGATCACATCTCTTTTCTAAAACAAGTATATTTATTTAAACTGTATAATAATTTTTTCAGCCAGTACTGACAATTAACATAACATTTTCTTCGATCACTTAAAAATCTCTGCATAATTTATGTACAAAGCCAGTATGACTCTTCACTGCACACTATTACTGAGGGGCTGCATTATTCTGTTGGCTTCTTGAAATCCCTGCTTTCTGTGCCAAGCGTTCCCACCTGATCTTTTCTACCTCTTTCTTCAGAAAGTCTTGACTTCTTGCTCCCAGTTATATCTCATATATAAAATGGCTAAGCACATCTGATGCATACTTTCATACACTTTATATAGCTTTATAAAATATAGCAAGCGCAGACGATGCCCCAAAAGGTAAATAGTTACATGCAAACATTCAAATGTGAACATTTATTCTAAAATGTTTATTAGACTGATAATATAAACCATGTGTTTATAGGCTCAACTCATTCCTAATTTTAGAAAGCTTCTGAACTCCCCCACCAGCAGTGCCAAAAGTTCTTCCACCTGAAGTAGAGATTGCCACTTGAAAGATACTCCTGTTTTAACGGTGAATTTAGATTCTCAGCATTGCCTAATATCTCCATCAGTCTGTAGTACAAATACCACAGAAGTAGCTGATTCTGAATGCTTTATAGAATTCCTTCCTTATTTATTCTATTTTAGCTCAGTATACATGGAATAAGAACACTATATAAGTCTGAAAAATCTAGGCTTGGCATTCTCTGGCACTTGAATCCAGTATTTAATATGTACTTAATCTGGGGATTCCCATTCAGCATGCATACGCTTATTTTTTCTGAAATGCAAATGCATGTTCTTCATCGCACTCCCCTTCAAGAAGATTGGGCCACCACCTTTAACTGTTACAAACAGCATTTTTAACTTTTTTCACATAAATCCAAGTTATTGACATTTCCTTGTTGTATGTGTTGGATTTTGTTTTATTTTCTCATAAACTTTTCTATAGATTTTTGGAATAGTAATATTTCCTTTTTTCCTTATAAGTGACATTTAAGTTAGCAATTAACACAATTTTTATACATTCTTTTCTGTAGCTTTTCATTATGAGATCCATAGGTTCATAGGTAGGTACTAGGCTATCGGCCCAAGGGCCTACATAAGCCTAGCCAGCAAGGTACCATAGCTTACGCCACCCAAGAAAGTTATTTTCCTGGGCCACTGTCCAGCAGAGAGACAGAAATGATCCCCAGGGTGTATTTCCTATTTCCCATCCACTCATCAAGATTTTTCTTGAAGAGTGCTAATGAAGAACTTTGCTTGACATAAATGGGTAGCTTGTTCCAGAGTATAGGAAGTCTCTGGGACAGGAATCTATCCCTCCAGCGTGTCCTGTTTATTGTGGTGACAAGGTTTAGGTCCCTAGAGCATGTAGCTTGGAAGGATTGGGATTTCTTTAGGTGTAGCATGTCCAACAGCTCTGGGTTTGACATAGCTTTATATATTAGGCAGAGATCACCTCGGAGTAGGAGATATGCTATGAAGTAAAGCTGGAGTTTTTTGAGGTGGTCAGTGTAGGGTATTTGTTTGAGGCCAGTAATCCTCTTTGTGAGGTACTTCTGTGGCCTTTCCAGCTGCTGCAGATGTCTTGTGAGGTACATTCCAAAAGGTGCGTTGTACTCTATAATGGGTCTAATGAGTGACAAGTAGAGGGGAACAATGACCTCTTTTTTCCTGGATGAGAACCCTTTTATGATGAGGTGTGCCACGTAGAAGGACTTCCTGACTACTGTGGCGATGTGACTATCAAAGGAGCGACTACTGTCCACCTGGGTCCCAAGGTCTCTTATCACACATTCGGTGTTAAGTAGATTGCTGCCTATGTGGTAGTTCATGGGTACAGAGTTTTTACCAAAGGGGATGACACTGCACTTTTTGGCATTGAGCTTGAGGCCATGGCTCTGACACCAGGCATCTGTCTCAATGAGGCCCTTCTGTAGGATGTCCACATCATTTGGGGACTTGACTATGGCTCCTAGTTTGCAGTCATCTGTGAACTTCGTCAGCCAGAGGCCTTCTGTGTTACCCTGTACATCAGAGAAGTAGATACCAAACAGGAGAGGTCCCAGGACGGAACCCTGTGGCACTCCACTTGTCACTGCCTTGAGGTCAGATTTGGAGTCTGCAACTTTTACAGTGTGGTTCTGTCAGTGAACCAGTTGGCAACCCATCTTATGACGTAGGGATTTATACCTAGTTTAGTGAGTTTAGCTATAATTCCAAAATGGGGGATGGTGTCGAAAGCCTTGGCGAGGTCAGGATAGGCTGTGTGAACCACCTTACCCTCATCCACAGCTTTGGTGACTGCCTCAAAGAAGTCGATCAGGTTCAGGAGGCATGATCTGCCTTTCACAAACCCAAACTTGGTGGGATCCAGAGTTTGGATGTTACCAATGTCTTTGTTTATGAGTTCCATGATGATACGTTCCATGGCCTTGCAGACCAGACTCGTCAGGTTAATAGGTCGTTAGTTCCCGGGATCAGTGGTGGCTCCCCTTTTGTGGATTGGGATAACTGTTGCTGTGTGCCATTCAGTGGGCACAAAGCCTGATGTGAGGCTATTATTGAACATGGTGCTTAAGGGGTGAGCCAGTTAGTTCTGAAGTTTGTGTAAAACGCAGCCTCGGATGTTGTCCGGTCCCATGGATGCTGTGTTTTTGGCTTTAGAGAGTGCAGCTTTTACCTGCGTAGTTGTGATTACAGGGACTCTGCATTCTTCCTGTATAGATATGGGCCCTTTAGGGGGTGAGAGGGGGGTAAAATTAGCACTGAACCGATCTGCCAGGATGTTGGCAATATCAATTGGTTCTGTAATTTTCATGCCTTTGTACTATAACTCAGAGCAGATCTGGGTGTTGCCATCTAGATTCTTGACATAGCTATACAATGCTTTGTGGTTGTCCTTGGATTTAGTGGCAATTTTGTTTTCGTAGCTAGCTTTGGAGGATCTTATAAGGCATCTCAGCTTCTTACTGAGGCTGACCAGGGAGCTCCTCCACTCATGGGATTTTACTCTCTTTTGCAACAGTTTCTTCCTTCTGTTGTACAGTTTGTTTATGGCAGGGGACCACCAGATTGGCTTTCTTTTTTTGGAGGATAGCATCTTGGTTCTGTTGGGGATAGCACGATCCATGCACTCGTGTAAGTGCTTATAGAGTGCATTTGTGCAGGATTCAGCAGTTGTAACTGTATTGTTCATCTGCATGGATGTCTTGAAGTTCACCACTTCTGTCTTAAAAAGCATGAAGTTGGCTTTGGAGAAATTTTTACTGTGGTTTCCTTAATGGGGGGGTGGGGGCGGGATGTGGAATCAAGGGTGATAAGCTTATGGTCGGATCGAGGAGTTGACTTCAGGTGTGGAACACTGGTCACTCATGTTGGTAATGACTAGGTCTAGGATATTGTTGCCCCTGGTGGGGGTGTGGATAAGTTGATCTAGGGCATTGGAGTTTATGCATTCCAGAAAGCGTTGAGCTAAGGAGTTGGTACACGAGTAGTTTTCCCAGTTAATGGTGAGGTAGTTGAAGTCACCCATTATTAGGGTGTTTGGTTGAACCCTAATATTTTCCAGTACATCAAGAAAAGAGGAGTGGGAATCCTGGGGCATGGTGGGGGATCAGTAGCAAGCTACAATTTGGATTGCAGTTTTGCCCAGAGTTAGTTGCACTTGGATGTATTATGCTGAGCAACTAGCCTGGAGGTGTGGATATCCTTAATGAATATGGACACACGTCCGCCTTTGGTGTTTCGGTCCAGGTTACATGACCAAAAAGTGTGGTATGAGTTATAGCCTGGTAGTGCAGGGGTGCTCTCTGGAGCCTTGAACCAGGTCTCAGTCACTGCACAGATATCGATGTTCTCCATTTTAAGGAGTGCCTCGAGTGAATCCATTTTGAGATTTAGACTTCTAGCATTGAGTAGCAGTTTTTGTTTGCCTGTTCCTGTTATGGTGGTGAATTTGTTATTTGAACCCTGCCTTACAAAGGCACTATAGGGGCAGCAAGAGCCTTAGCCAGTATCTGGAATCCCAGGGGCGACAGGTGCAGGCCATCTGTGGCAAAGCATCGTGGTCTGTCGACCATGTCATCCCAAGCAGACAGATACTGGATCCCCTTAGAATGACACCAGAAGCTTAACCAATTGTTGAAGTCAATCATTTTGTCCTTGTACTGCGGTATCATTCTGGGCGATGGCAGAATGCTACTCAGGGCTAGGGTCATACCTGCCTGGGCTACAAGATCAGAGAGCTCTTCCATGTCTCTTTTCATGTAGTCTAGGGAGGTACATCTCAGGTCATTCACACCAACATGTACAACGACAGAGTCATATTTGTACTTGTTGTGGAGTGACCTCAGTGCGTGGGTTATGTGGTGGATCCTGGCACCCGACAGGCAGCTGACAGTAACCTTCTCCTTGTCTAGCCTGGTGAGTGGGACATCAGTGTGCCTGACTATAGAGTCACCTATGACTAGTGTGTTGGGTATGTTGTTTTGCCTTATTGGCTGTGGTTGAGTGGCACACTGAGTCTGCGGGCTATGTGTCATTTGGGTTGTGTTGGGGAATGGAGGTTGCTTGCGTTTCTGCTTTGGAGGTCTCTGTTGCTTAGACAGATTATTATTGAGAGCCTCCGCGAATGTCCATTGGTAGTAGTACTTTTTTCTGCTTAGTGAGTGTAAAAATTAAAGGAAGCAAAAAAAGAAAAAAAAAAAAGAAAGAAAGAAAAGTGTGTGTGCGTTTATGTCTGTGTGCCAGTGTATGTGTGCATGGAACTGAAAGTTAGATTAATCAAGTCATTATTTTACACTTACTAAGCAGCCTTTTACTGTTTAGCATGGATAATTAAAAAATAGAAAAGTATGTTTGTGTGTGTGCATGTGTGCATGTGTGTGTGTGTGTGTGTGTGTGTGTGTGTGTGTGTGTGTGTGGTAGAAAGAAAGATCTAGCAGTGGATGCAACTCATTTAAAATTAAGAGGTATGCATACCTCCCAACGTCTTAGCTCACAAAATTTGGATAAAAAGCCTGATATAATGGGAGGACAAAGGCTCAAAAATCGAGACAGATTTTAAATATTGCTCTTATAAAATAGAAAGTTGCTACAATGACACAATTTATGTTAACATGCTTTTCCTGGAGGATTTGAACTCCATACTTATCATCTCAAGTACACCACTGATTTTGACTCAAATTTAGCATGCCTCCCTTAATACTGAGTAAAACTCATGACTTTTTGAGAAAATGTAGTGAATTACATGTAATAAATAATGACAATAAATAGAGTTATAGACTTTTTTACTTCAGAAAATGTATATTAATTCACATTCTTTTATTCTATCAATGTCTCAAATTAAAAAAAACTAATATTTTAAGTGTTCTTGATTACTTATAGCTTTGTTTCTGATTCTGTCAAAGCTTGTCCCAGATTAATTGAGAGCTATAATAAAGGCTAAAACTCAAATGTAGCACATTATTCAGTGACTTCAAACCTCCCCCAATGATTTGCCAGCATATACTAAAACAAGTTTGATACAGTATGTGGAGGAACTATTTCCCATCAAAAATATTAATATATATATATATATATATATTTAGTAATTAAAAAGAACAACAAAAACAAACAAAACACAAAATAATTTAACAGGTAGCCTATTTTCCAACTTCAGTAATGCCCCCCAGAGTGCATGTTATTGGGTGAATAACACCCTCCCAGGAGTGTAGAGGCAGAACATAGTCAGGCATTATTTTATTAAATTTTATAAGTTGTGTTTCATTTTCCAGGGCACAAATGCAAGGCTTTACTCTTGCTACATTCCATACTCTTGTAAGAACTTCCTTTACTCTGCTACATGCTACTGTTAACTGTCTAACTTGAAAGTCTTTTACATTTTGTATAGGCAAACTTTTGGTTCAGTAAAATATATTCTGAACGCATATTTATATCAGTAGCATTATTCTGAAAATGTTAAAATGTCCAGATTCACTTTGTGCCACTTATATGAAGTCAGAGTTTCAGTATGTCATTTTCTAAGAAAGTCTCGACAAGCTAACAAGCTTTCCAATCAACCAGTGTACATTCTTTCTCTTTCCAGGAAAAAAAAATGGTTTACTACTGCCTAACAATATTTTAGATACATAACAGTACATTTTTATGAGCAGGGCATCTAGGGGGATCTTGAGTCTTTAATTTTACTTGGAGCAGTAATTATTGTGGCTGTAGTTCTATTAAGGTCTACAACACTTTGACAAATATATAAAACAAAAACATGTCAGTGCCACTTCTGATGTAGTCTAGTGACTACATAGATGAAAGCACTATGTACAGTTTTAAAAAGGCCTCTGTATCAGATTTGCGGCACTGCCCTGGTTTTGCTTTACTAGATTGTTCCCAGGATCCATGAAGCTTGAGCCAGGTGCAGGTGTAGCGTTGGTGTTCCAACACCAAATATGGCCGGCGAGTGATCCAGGTAGAAGCTGTTTCCACATGCACTACCTGCGTACGTTATGCCTGCACAGCTTCCGGCCCCTGTATGCTAATTACCCCAGCTGCAGCAGTGTAGCATGCAAATGAAGGTATTTAGAGATCCAGGAAGTGGTGCAGGTGTAGTGTAAGCATGCAGAAATGTAAACCGTACAAAACGGTTTACATTTTTGCAAACATAAAATTGGAGCCATGACAGCCAGCCAAACACATGTATTATATCGTTAATATATGCCAATGGTGTAATATATAGCCATTGGCATAAAAAAACATGTACAAAATATAAAAAGAACATTTAATTTCATTTTTCGCACTATCGCAAAGTTTAAGCACAAGGCAGTGGTGTACAAATGGGATTGCAAGAAAAATAGAAAAATATAGAATAAAACTGCAATGTAACACATATCATGATTTTCCCATAATAGTCAATGACAGGCATGTTACACCACACCATGGTGCAAGGGTTGCTAAGGGGCTGTGACAGTGTTTTGTGCGGTAGCTAGGAATTAGTAGGCAATGTCATGCAAATGAGAGGCGTAATAGTGAATCACAGATTCCCCACTGGTGTAAGGATGCATCTCACAGTGTAGCATTATAACACCGAGGTGTGCCCTTGAGATAGAAATGACATCAGGAGAGGGGTGTGTCACCTTTGCTGTAAGCAGATTGGAGCATTGCTAATCTGTTGTCCCGTCGCTAAGCAAAGCTGCAGAAAAGGGGTGTGTTGAACTGGCTATAGCTTTGCTTAGCTGAGAGCACACAAGGTAACCGAGTATGCATGTGAACGGAGATTAAAACGCGCTTAAACTTGGTAAACGGGTTTGTGCAGCATGCACCGGAGCTGAAACAGGAAGGATTTAGGAAAATAATAAGGAAATGCTGCAGTAGGGAAATTGGAGTACAAATGACTAATTAATACCTAGGAACTACCTGCAGAACAGGAAAGGGGAGGGGCTGTACTGCAAAGAAAAAAGTAAAGTGTCACAGCAGAACAAAGCAGATTTGCATTATATCAGCTACAAGACACATTTTGCAACACATGACTGGGTAGGGAAAGTACAAAACAAGAAAGACAGCAGGTGGAGCCATGCCAATAATGGGAGAGGATCCTGGTATAAAAGTGAATTAAAGGGCAACAGATTCAAGGCAGGCAAGCATGACTCCACACTAAAGGCCCCACACTTGCAGTACTCACTGTAAAACCCATAATTAAGATACCCTGCAGCTGGAATTGCTCATACACACCCAATGACATCAGCAGCATACATAGCACAATAGTATAAAGTAGTATAAAGTGTGAAAGCACCTCACACACACTTGTGTACTCCCATACAGTTTGCACCATTGGTGTATACAGATGGGGAACTTTTAATATGTACATGTTAGGGGCTGCCATAGCTTTGATCCACCAGCATGTGTTGGAGACTGAAGGTGGTGTGGAGGATGATGCTCACAACCACCCCAGGCACCAGAGGAGGAGAAGGGTGTTCAGACCCAGGGTACCCTACCAGGGGCTTCATGATCTGGAGATAGTAGAACATTACAGGATGGACAAGGACATCCTACAGCCACTTGTGGAGCTGTGCCGGCCGAACCCATCCCAGTGGATATGAAGGTATGCGTAAGCCTGAGAATACTAGCTACAGGTACCTTTCAAATGCCAACTGGGGATATCATGGGGATCTCAAAGGCATCAGCATCCAGAGTACTTCACCAGTTCCTGGATGCCATGTTACCACATGCCAATGAGCACATATACTTCCCCCAAATGCAGGAGGAGTTGGCCAGCAATATGCATCTCTTCCACCATGTGGCAGAATACCCGGAGGTACTGGGTGCAATAGACTGCATGCACATACACCTCAAGTCACCACCCAATGAACAGGGTAGGCACTACATAAACCGCAAGAGATAACCCTCCATCAACTGCCAGGTCATGTGCAATGCCCATGGCATTATCATGGATGTGTGTGCTGGCAGCCCTGGACACTATCACGACTCCCATGCCTCACAGCTGTATCAGGTATTTGCCAGGGGGGCAATGGTGGGGGATGCTGGCTATGCACTGGAACCATGGATGATGACTCCCATCAGAAATGCACACACACACCCATGCAAGAATGCCATAATGAGGCACACGCACAAACCAGAATCATCATGGAGCATGTGTTTGGGATGTTTAAATCACGGTTCCGTTGCTTGGACATATCTGGTGGAGCCTTGCAGTATTCTCCAGGCACGTGTGCCCACATCTTCATAGCATGTGTCATGCTACACAATATGATCCTGCGGAAACAACTGCAGCAGGGACAGAATGGTGAAGGCCCTCACAGCCCACCACCATTGCCAAGGGCCCCACAGGCACAGAGATACTCAGACCATGAACACCCTGAGCCAGCCCCAGTAGGCAGATGGAGGCATGCCCAGTACGCCCATGCCTTGGCAAGGAGGGAACGTATAGCACACACACTGACAGTGTAGGCACTTATGGACTGACACCCTTCTCTACCTGCACACACAGCAAACATGGATGGCACACACACACACACACACACACACACACACACGACCACCTGTAAATTGTCATGTATAGGCAGTCTACTATATGCATCCAACATAGGCAGCCCTCAACTATTGCACACAAAACTGCTATTGGCACAAGGTAAGTCAACACCTGAACAGTAAATAAAGCTATCAGCATGTGCTGATACTGTATGTATAGATTCATAATTTCATAGGTAGGTACTTGTCTAACTGCCTGAGGGCATTCATAAGCCTAGCCAAAATGTGTCAGCTTTTGCCACTCCATCGATTAATTAACTGTCCCTCTGTGGAGCAGAGCCAATGGCGGGATCCCTTGGGTGTATCTACTGTTCCCCATCCACTCTTCAAGGTTTCTCATGAGGAGTGTTAGTGAGGGGCTCTGTATAATGTAATTAGGGATGTAGTTTCAAAGCATGGGGAGTTTCTGTGACAGGAATCTGTCCCTCCAGCATCCTCTAGTTATTGTTGTGGCAAGGTTTAGCTCACTACAGCATGTGGCTTACAGTGACATGGATTCCAATAGGTGGAGCATCTCTATTAAGCCTGAGTTGGACATGGCTTTGCTGGCCAGCAGAGATCATCTCTGAGTAAATGAGATGCCACTGAGTAAAGCAGGAGTTTATTTAGTCTGGCTGCATAGGACATATGTTTGAGGCCAGTAATCCTCTTGGCGAGGTATGTTCGTGGACCTTCCAGCTGTCGGAAGTGTCTTCTGAGGTACATCCCAAATGGGTTATTATACTCTATGATGGGAGTGATGAGTGATGAGTAAAGGGGCACTATAACCTCAGTATGTCTAGATGCGAACCCTTTAGTAATCGGATGGCCTACATAGAAGTATGTCCTAACTACTTTGATGATATGATTGTCAAAGGAGAGATCACTGTCTACCTTAGTCCCCAGATACCATATTACCTCGTCTGTTTTAAAGTGGCTGCCACTTACGTGTTAATATGTGGGTGTTTAGTTTTCCAAAATGGAATATCCATGCAGTTTGTGGCACTTAGCTGTAGTCCATGACATTGACACCCTGTGTTGGTCTCTGTGAGGCCCCTTGAAGGATGTCTGCGTCAGCTGGACTGTCAGCTATGGTTCCCAGTTTGCAGTCATTGCCAAACATGGTCTGCCATAGTCCACCTGTGTTTGCCTGTACCTCTGAGAAGTATATGTCAAACAGTAGGGGTCACAAGACTGAGTCCTGTGGGACACCAGTTGTGACTGGTTAAGAGTTGGACCTAGAGGCTGCTAGTCTTACCATGTGGGTTCTGTGTGTAAGCCTGTTGGTAACCCATTCTGTGATGTATGGGTTTATGTACAGGCTGGTGAGGTTATTAATAATACCTGAGTGGGGAATGGTGTCAAAAGCCTTGGCGAGGTCCAGGTAGTAAGTGTGAACCACCTCTCCCTTCATCTAACGTCTTGGTGACTGTCTGTAAGATGTCAAACAGGTTCAGTAGGTATAATCTGCACTCAACCAAGCTGACCTGGGTTGGGTCAAGTGTATGGAGGTTACCAATGTCGTTGTCAATGAGTGCCATGAGGATGCGCTCCATAGCTTTGCAGAACAAGCTATTCAGGCTTATGGGGTGGTAGTTACCATGGTCAGTTGTGTTTCCACCTTGGTGGAGTGGAATAACCATTGCTATGCACCATTGTATGGGCATGTAGCCTGTGTAGAGGCTGAGGCTGAAAAGCTTAATTAGGTGGGGGGTTAGTTTGTCTTGTAGTGTTTGCAAGATGCAGTCTGGGACGACATCTGCCACCACTGATGCTGTGTTTTGCCATCTGAGAGGGCCATTTCCACCAGTGTGTCTCTGATGTCTGGGATACTGTACTTTCCGGGTATTGTTGTGGGCTCTTTAGGGGGGGAGTTTGCACTGAATGTATCTGAAAGGATGTTGGCGATATCAGTAGGGTCAGTATATTTTGTGCTATATTGCACTGGCACAGTGCAAATCTGTGTGTTACCACTTAGATCCTTGACATAGCCAAAGAAGGTATTGTGGTTATCTTTCGAATCCCTGCCTATTTTCCTGTTGATGTTAGCCTTGGATGATTTCATGAGGGACCTCTGTTTCTTACTAATACTGGTCACAGATGTCTGCCCTTCTTGGGTGTTGCTGTTTTTCTGGACTACTGTCCTACTTCTGTTGTATAGCCTGTTTATTGCAGGGGTCCACCAGACTGGTGTCCTTGTCCAGGAGGAGCGAGTCTTGGTTTACCAGTGATTGCACAATCCATACATCCTTGTAGGTGCTTATAGAGTGCATTTGTAAATCTTTCTGTATCTTGAGCAGTGTTTTCCCTTAGTATGGGGGCTGTGAAACCTCCCACCTCTGTCTTTAGTAGTGTGAATTTAGCAATAGGAAAGGTATTCACTGTGGTTTCCTTGGGTGGGGGAGATGGTTGGGTGTGGAAATCATCGGTGAAAAGTCCATGGTCAGATCTAACCAGTGACCGGTTTACCTCTGCTGTGGTACACCTGTCGCCCATGTTGGTGATTACCACTTCTAGTATGTTTCCACCTCTCATTAGGGAGTTTGCCATCTGACACACGGCATATGAGGTGATAAATTCCAGGAAGTGCTGGGCCTGGAAGTGAGTACTCGAGTACGTTTCCCAGTTAATGGTAGGGTAGTTGACATCGACCAATACCAGGGTGTTCGGTAGGACTGTCATGTTTTCCACTGTCTCCAGGTAGGAGGAGTGGTGGTCCTGGGTCATGGAGGGTGATCTGTAGCAGGCCACAGTTTGCATTACAGTTGTGGCTGATGTTAGCTGCACATGGATGATCTCAGAGGTAACATGCTGCCCCACTAACCTGGAGGTGTAGGTATCCCTGATGAATATGGATACACCCCCTCCATGTCTGTGTCAGTCCATGTTCTGTGGCCAAAATGTGTGGTATGGGTTGTAGTCTGGTAGTACTGGTGTGCTCTCAGGAGCCTTAAAACATGTCTAAGTTACTGAACAGATGACGTTGTCCATACGGAGAAGTGCTGTGAGTGCGTGCATGTTGTGATTACAACCCCTGGCATTGAGAAGCATAACACTCAATGATTCCGCTATTGTGCTGTTTACGGAGGTGGGAATTACCTTTGAGACTTGCCTAAAAAAGGCACCATGGGGGCACCAATAGCTTTGGCCAGTATTCCAAAGCCTAAGCCTGACACATGCTAGCCAGTATGGTATTGTTGCATGCATGTTACCCATCTGTGCTTGTTTCTCATCTTTCCTGTAGGTAACCTACTGGTAAGCAATAGAAAGCCTTAAACTTATACAAGTCTTCTAGCTTCCAAGATAGGCTTTTGGAGTGATTAAGTATCAGTGTTCTGTATGCTCTTGCTGTACTTAACTGTTTTCTGACTACATGGTGATTTTTCACTGTATATTGTGATCTGAAAGCTCTGTTTATTCACATATTATGTCTGTGATGGCCTGCACTTTAGAGGTTCACAGATAGGTAGTAGGCTATCTGCTCAAGGGCATTTAGAAGCATAGCTACAGTGTGTTGGCTTTCTCCACACCATTGATGAAGTAACTGAGCCTGTCAAACATAGCCAATTAAGTGATTCCAGGCAGAGTTACTAGACGCTGTTGAGGACTGGGGTGGCAGAGGGTGACAGGGGCCCTTAGTGATCTAAAGAGGGCATGTTAGCATGAAACATCAACACCATTCAATTTCCCCAACAGGTCTTGCAGCTATAAAATCAGAGGGGCTTCCCCACCCCCTGGCTGTATGGTTCTGGGACACATGATTCCAGGGGTGTATATTCTGTTACCCATTCACACATCAAGGTTTCTCATGAAGTGTGTCAGTGAGGGGCTATGCCTAATGTAGTTAGGAATTTAATTTATAGTCTCTCATTTCATTTGTTATGTTTTTATTTCAAGAGTAAGTGAAGCTCAGTGGGTTGGGTGCCTCCGCCCTTTGCTTAGCCTAGCTTACACATGGAAGTCATGTAAATAGGAAATAGGCAGAAGCAACATTAATGTCAATAGTGTAATGGTTACAGCATTTGCGTAGTATCTGTGCATTCCTAGTTCAAATCCCAATAAAGTCAGAGATGTTTTTCATGTTAAAAGTATACCTTAACCACAGCTTGCATATCTAGGTAGTATTCTTCAGCATAATAAACATTTGAAACACCCATATATACCCATGTGTGCTGGAGGGTAAAGTCAACAGAGAATGTAATGTTATGTAAGCACATAATGAGATGTTACTTCACTGAAATGTATATATCCTGAGTAGTTAGCAGATGTGGCCATGTATGCGCGCACAGGTTATAAGTTTTAAAGTTTGTTTAACTGCTGCTTTAATGTCGCACAAACACTTTTAAACATGCTTACAACCACTTAAATTAGCCTTATTCTGGAGTAAAACCCATTTTTAAAGCATTGCAGGTGTTGAACCCTGGACCACGCACGCAATAATCATGGGACTTACCACTAAGCCATCCTAGCTGTATACATGTTTCATGGTCTTTAGACTACACCTTATACTGTAGGCATTCCACAGTACTGACCACAAATGGGACAGTCATTTTGTGTACATATGTACAGTACATTGTAATGTACTGTAGTTTGTGAATCCACATATACAAGTCTACATATGTATAACTGTTACAAATTAATACTGAATATATATATATATATATATATATATATATATATATATATATATATATATATATATATATGTCAATGATGTCTGCACATAGATAGAAATATATATCTATATATTATAGCCATATATATAAACATGTATGAACACACTTTGTGACACAGAAGCAATCCAAAGGGATTGAAGTGTACACAAAAGACATGCAGCTCTGCTATTATAACTATTAATATTAACTTAATTCACCATAGAAGGGATGGTTGTTGTGTATGTGGAGATTGAGGTGGGGGGAGGAATGATGGGCAATGAAATTATGCATCAAGGATAGCCTGGGTTGGATGTTCAATAAGTGAACTGGAGGGGTATACATGGAGTATGGGGACAATATAAAATAGAAACAAAACAAGAACCATTCTCATCCATAATACACCCTGTCAGGTCACATTGCAACACTTAATTCCACAAACATATGAACATTAACATGTGTCATACATGTGTACACCAACTGACTGTCACATTTGTTTTCAGTAGTGAGGAATGCCCATAGTAAAATGAATATTCTAAACACCATAACATTTGTACATATCTCAGATGCCTTAGTGGTAAAGTCAGTGACTGTGGTGTTCATGGTCCCGGGTTCATGACCTGCAAGGGCTGTTAATTTATTTTGAGGGGCAGAATAAGGGCTGTCGAATGCAAGTTGATCAAAGCACTTTTAAGCAGTTGTAAACGATTTTGCGCGGGTTTGCTCAACGGAAAAACGGTGCTTAAACATGATTAAAGGGATAAGCTCTTCACAGGTTTAACCTTTGCTTAATGTCGCGCAGACCACAGGCAAACCCGCTTACAACCACTTAAATGTGCATTAATCACACTTTCCCTACCCATGCCTGTTCTGAGAGGTAAAATAATAACCACTTCCAGGATTAGAACCCGCAACCATGTACACCATCCTCAGAGTAACCTACTACTAAGCTACCTGAGATGTACCTATGTCAGTTGTGTATTCAGACAGCTTAAAACACAAAAGGGAGGATTGTGTGGAAATAGGACAAACCGCCATGTACCCAATGAAAGGTCTATGCTATATATATATATATATATATATATATATATATATATATATATATATATATATATAATATATATATATATATATATATATATATATACGATATATAGAGCTATACATATATATGTAGATATATAAATCTATGGAGGTACATATAAACGTATGCAATAATATATATCATATCTCTCTCTCTCTCTCTCTCTCTCTATATATATATATATATATATATATATATATATTTATATACATACATACATGTGTGTATACAGCATCTGAAGTGTTCAAATCTGAGTATAACGTGGACCATAGCAATCACACATTCTGCCACCCCCAAACAATATGAACATAACATATGAAGAGTATATGGCAATACACTATTACAAATATGTTCTATAGACATGAGCCAAATAGGGTTAGTCACCAACACAACTACAATGACTGCAAATATCCATGACAGAAATACACAGACATATTCCATGTAGCAAAACTTTATTACATTCTGATGTATTGCCAAAAGGATTCAAGGACTAACAATACCTGCATGCTATACAGGAAGCATTTAACAGTGCCTTAATGAATTAGCCTGCAATTACCATAGTATTAGTCCACTAAGGGATAGGTGTTCACATAGGGAAAGAACCCCCACACACATATAGAATATGTATAAAAGCAGTTCCTACACACCTGCATCTGTTATGTACAGCCACCAACATCTCCCCCACACCCAAACTAATTACAACAATACATACTGTCATACCATAACCAATTATTCACCCACTGCACAACATCTGCTGAAACCTTAACATACCTGGACAGAGACACACTAACATGGCCTTATGTGAAATAGTTGCTGTTATACAATAGAACAGCTGCTGATGTTACAGAGTTTGTTTGAACTAATCCCGTTTCAGAGGGTTGAAAAGTAATTACACCAGGAAGTGTTACCGATTACTGATTATCAGCACAGTATGATACACATTTACACCAAACTAAAAATGTCTGGTGAGCACACTGTAAACCCCCTAACATTATATGCATAGCCATGCAGCCTTGAGCTAGTCAAGCATCCTGGCCAGACTGAAACATATGCAGAAGTATTAGGTACAGACAAACCCTGCACAAGTAGCAATGTTCAGAAATATAACAGCAGTACTCACATTTAGACCAAATCCTCTAGGCATTACACACACTATATTAGTGTTTGTCTTCATACACCTGTTGCAATAGATTTCAAACAACACTTCCAGGCTGTCTTCCTCACAAGTAAGGCAAAGGGACAATGCCCAAGTGGAGTACTCAATTATACTCCACTGTTGCCATGGTATTGGCTAAGGCAGTAGCTGCACAGCTGATGTGCATGTAATTAACTACTTTAGAACACCAATTGGTTATCAGGATAGCACATGTTACTGATCTGTAACTATAAATGGATGCCTTGTCACACATTCAAACCATCTGTATCTACCTGTAGAACTGTACAAAATTCTGAAACACAAACCGAAAACGAGTAATATACCTGTCAATAACACCTCCAATTACTAAGAAGGTATGTATAACATTTAGTATGTCTGTGTATGTAGTACCTGTTCTGTAAGAATTACAGTGTAATCAATGCATATAGTGGAAATAGCTATCTTGTAGCGATGTATTGTTGGTTGAGCAGTAGTAATGCTTGTAGTATTCTATGCGTGTACTGCTGTAGGTCACAAGGCAAACTCCTCATACACCACAAGGGGTGATATATATGGGCTTGGAACTCACCAATTCTCTTCCAGCCACTGTCAGTGTCAGAGTTGGTCCAACAAGTATGTGCTGTAACAGGGGATAGTATATGTCGATATAGTGTAACAGTAGGCATATGTATGGGTGTATAAGTAAGATGCACATGTCAAAGGTGGGCTTACTTTGCAAATATGGTTTGCATTGTGGGATATTGTGCCAATAACTGTGTAATGTACAGTATTTTAGGCAGATCTGTATTCCATTCTACATAGCATTTCTGTTATGTTATGCAAACATTAGTTATGTCTGTTGGCAATTACAATACTCAATAACAGGATACATATGACTTGTATTCATCTGACAGTTTAGCAGCATTATAGCAAAGATAATTGGAAGAGCTAGGTAACTATCCATACACATAACACATGTAATATCCACCTCTCTAGTATTGTTCGCAAGCAATAACAGCTGTTCATGTGTACATGTTATGCAAATGTGTAGTGACCTTTGTTACAGGGCTGGGCCAAATGGCTATGTGCACACCTACATAGAGTGGATATTGAGAGTAGAGACACACTGGTTGAACTTTCAGGTTTGTGTTGCCTAACCTCTCACTGCCTTCCTAACAGCCACTTGCACATACTGTATGTAAGGTAGTGCACAGCACTGGTAATGAAACAGGTTGCATATCATCTTTAACTCCAGTGTAACATCTGCAGTAGGAGTGTAAGATGTAGGAGACATCTGACCATGTGTAATAACCACATCATAGGTGATGGCTCACACTATCTGATTAGATCCTGATCATGTTGATAGTGGCAGCAGAGTCTATTGATACATGACTCTGTTTGGGGAGTGGGTGTCTGTGCCCAACAGAGCTCATGGTTCTGGTGAATATGTGAGTATATACCAAGAAAGGAAACAGACCTGTAGACACTTGCATCATCTGTAATCAACTATCAGGATGTGATGTGCTCCACAAAGGAGGATTGCTGCTAAAGGTAGCTACTATATTTCTGTAATAGCCAGTGTTGTCACGTCCATAACACAAATATTTACTTGTGAGCATCGCTGTCTAAAACATCTTCATAAGCAATAAGTAAACTAAATACAGTACTTGGTACTTGTAGTACTGAATACTCATACAGGCATGTCCACTAGTCAGCTACTGGTGTTTACTAATGTCAGCTTTGTGTATGTGGCCATCCTGGGGGGATGTAATCTCTATGCCATGTACACTGCCAAACCCACCTAACACCACACCCCACACATTGTCTGGGATGCAGCTACAGGGGTAAGCTGAAAGGCAATCCAGTCTACAGCCATGACTGGTCATGAGGTGTATGTTAACACATGCATTTCATTATCACAACCAACACATACCCTTACCAGAACACAGTAAGGACACCCACACATACTACCAGAAATCACACATTCACAGAGGCTTCTAAGTATCTGGCCAAGCAAGTGACCTCCCAAGCTGTAATAGACAGACAACAAAATACACAAACTGTATGACATAGTTTGCATAATTGTGCCACACCTCAGAACACGTGGCCAGAAACATGCCCAACAGTATTCATTTGTGAATGCAAACTCTAGCACTATGTTGCACACCAAGCTATACGAGGGCAAACATACTGCCAGCTGCCTGTCTGCCATGATTAGCCACATACCCATACACTCAGACCACCTTTTTAACTATACACATGGCTCTGGCATATTCCATGTTGTTGTGCAGGACCTGTGATGCAGTAGCCTGGACTGCATGGAAACACATGTAGGAACTGTCAGGTCTTGTAGCCCATGCAGGTATGTCCCAAGGCCTGGGTAGCATTCTGCCATTGGCCAGAATGATACTGCAGTACAGGGACAAAAGGATTGTATTCCACAATTGTCTAATGTACTGGTGCAATTCAAATGGTATCCAGTATATCTCTGCCTGGGATAACATGGTTGACAGACCATGATGCTTTGCCAGACAGCCTGCACCTGTCAGCCCTGGGAATCTGGATACTGGCTAGGCCCCATGCTTCCCCTATGGTGCCTTCATCATGCAAAGTTCAAGTGAAAGTCCACTGCTGTTACAGGGACAGCCAAGCAATAAACTGCGGGTCTCGCTACTCAATGATACATTTCAGAAACTCAATATGGACTCACTTATGTCAATCCTTAACATGGAGAACATATCTGTGCAGTGACTGAGATATGGTTCAACGCTCCGGACAGCACCCCTGCATGACCATGTTATAATGCATACCTCACCTCTTGGCCATTATCCTTTATTGGAACACACAGGCCACAGGTGTGTCCATATTCCTGAAGGATATGTACACCCCCATGCTAGTTGCACTTCCGTTACTTCAGATGCATTATGCTGAGCAACTACCTTTGTGCCAAAGTGGAATCCAAATTTCACCTTGCGACACATCACCCACCATGTCTCAGAATTCCCAACTGTCATATTGTGCTGTAATGGGGAATATTAGGTTTAAGACAGAAAACCATAATAATGGCTACTCTCAACTATTCCATTATGAACTGGGAAGACTCCTCATGTACCAACACCTTCGCTCAATGCATGTTGGATTTCATCAACCTCAATGACCTGGATCACCATAGTCACACAAACAGGGCTAACAGTATGCTACACATAGTCAGTCTCCAAAGCCAATGTTATGCTTCTTAAGAGCGAAGTGGTGACTGTCATGGCACCCATGCAGATGGACAATGCATGTGCAAATGCTGATTCCTATACACATGAACTTTAAGCACTCACATAAGTGCAGTGATTGTGCCATTGAAACAGAACCAAGATTCAACCAAACACAAACAAGAAGGCAAACTGGTGGTACCTGCCTTAAACTGTGCCACAGAGGCAGTAACTGTTGCAAGAGTGAACACACATGAGTGGAGGTGATCCCTGGTCAGCATCAGTAAGATGCAGATACACCATATAAAACCACACAAAGCAAAACTACAGGCAACCATATCATATATAACCAGATACTATAAATAAGCAAATGCAATAACACTTAATAATTCTTAAATTCTACTATTCCACTCAAGATACTACAAATTTACTACAGCAATGCTATGTTTATCATACACAATGTAACCAAAGTAGTCTATTTGCTGCTGCTTAAACCTTAGATTATTTGCATTGTAACCACCTGTCCTTTGTTTTTTGTCTTGAACCCACAATTGTCTACATTTGTCAACCACTGTATAGTTTTGTTACCACTGTTTTTGACAATCTGTTTTACTATGATTGCAAGTGTAAAAGTCTGAACATCTGTAATCTTTTTTGTCTTTGTTCTGGAGCTTTTCTCCCCAGGACTCCATTGAAAACGGGTTCTTTGGGCCCAATGGACAATCCTGGTAAATCAACTATAAATAAAATAAATAAAAATACTGTGAAACTAATCAGCCACATATTATGAGGCCAACCACAGAGCATTCTATAGCGTGTCATCAATCATAATGGCAACAAGACCTGCCGTGCTTCACAGCACTATGGCATGGGAAGTACTGCACCTACAGAAATAGCACCTGTTCATCCAGATAGGGTGTTGGAGAACCTAAATCTGCTCCCACCTCCCCCTAACAGGTACACATATTTATATATCCATGTACAGTACAGAGTCCCTGTAATAACAACTATGCAGGTACAAGCTGCACTCTCTAAAGCCATACATACAGCTTTCATGGGACCTGTCAACATCCCAGGATAGCTTCATGTCAGACTGTGTACACACTGAATGGTGCACAGCAAGTTATCACACCCCACAAAGGGGGAGACACCACTGATAATGGGAATTAGTGCACTACTACCCTGCTGAGTCTGATCTGTAAGGCCATGAACCATGATCAACGTATTTGATGTAGTCAGTACAGATGTAGATGACAGTAAGGTTGATTCACACAGAATATCATGACATTGCCAGGTCTTAGGACACCATCACCCATACTGTGTTCCAGCTACACTCAGTAAACTAGGTGTATATTCCTATGTCACAGGAGTGGTTAGCAACTGGACTGCTGGCAGGACCAACACTACAAAATGTGTCTGACTAATACATGCACATCACACCAGTGCCAGCTACAGTAATACAGGGTTCATTCCTGGTACTCCCCCTCTTTGTTATCTATACCACACAGACTAACACAGAAGGCATCTGCCTATTGAAGTTTGCAAATGACTATGAGCTAGGAGCAGTAGTTGACTCAATGTATGCTGCGGGCAACATACAGAAGGGCCTTTGTGGGTCGATGTGTGGTGTGTGACGTATGGCCACAATCTGACAGCTAAGTATTGCACTGTCATCGCCTATGTTAAAAACCCTGTACCCATGAACTACCACCTAGGCAGTGGTCAACATAATGGAAACTGTGTGTGTATGTGATGCAGCTGGACAGTAGTCATTCCTTTGATAGTTACTTCACCACACCAGTCAGGTAGTTATAAGTGGCACCCCTAATCATGACAGGGTGCCATCCATGAATATAGAAATCATTGTTCAGCCATACTCAACACTCAAGTGACCCATAATAGATCACATATTTCTTTTAAGGGTTATTGGCCATGTTCAGATGGCCTACACTGGCCTTCCCAATCCCTAGCTCAACTATGTAGCAGGATGCCTACCCTGAATAAAGCCATGTCCAACCCAGAGATGTTGGACATGCTACACTTACGCATCCTGATTTCAAATAAACACATACTTCATGGCATTCCACCTTTCTAGTACAAAGATCACAACATGCCTGACAGATCTCTGTCCCATACACTTTACATACTCCTGCCATACTACGCATCCCTGTCCAGCAAAGCTGCACATTGCCCCTCTTTGCGACATGGTGTGATGACCGCATGGCAAATATATCAGTAATCCTGTGGATCAGTTCTGTGGCACTGCTTGAACTGGCCACTGAAACTTACCTGTCTGTTGGCTACAGCTAGGTAACCTTTCAGCCTAGGCTCATAAATGGCCCAGGGCATATAGCCTACTAGTTCACTATGTCCATACATGCTATAGTTGATATCCAACCCTGCAAATACCATCAGGCTAGCCATTGTCCCATGTGTTTCACATGTGCAACACAGGTAATACATGGCAGGATGCTAAACAGCTGTACAGTGTCATGTAGATATATATGGCAAAACACATACATGTAAAACTTTCTGTGAGCAAGTCTGCAGGGTCACAGGTCATGTCCCTTAAGGCTGTGTATGACTATATATGTGACATATACACAGCATTAAGGTCTATTGCATTAATGTGAACTCATCCAGGCATGTGCTGATAGGTAAAGACACCAGTACAGGCAAACAGACATGCCCACCTCAAGACAACATCCACATGGAGTATGAGCAATGTCATCATTTGACACACGCATATATGGTGATAACATCAAATCATCAGTAAGTGTCAAATGTGTGTGAGTTAAACATGTCAGTCATGTTAGCGTCATGTAGATTTGCAAAGACATATTTGTAATCTTAATAAATGTGATACACATGTATGTTCAGCTGTACTTCTGTACTTCTCTGTGAGTTACTGTGACTTGTCTCCATCATTATGTCTTCCAGGTATGCCATGTTCCAGGCTGCCACCATACACCTGCTTGGAGGATGAGGTCCTCATCCCATACCTCCTTGACAACCATGTAACACTCTTCAGCCATGTGCCACAGGATGCACAGCAGCGGGATGCCCAGTGGGAGGAACTCAGCAGGAGGGTAAATGATGTTGGTGGCCACAATTGCACCTATCAGCAGGTGCGCCGACACTGCACCGACCTCATAAGGCGGGCGAAACAGCGTGCTAATGCAATCACCAGGAAACAAGGTGCAACAGGTGGGGAGCCACTCACCCAGCCCCCACTCACACGTATCAAGGAGCTACTGGCCAACCTGGGGACACCTGCAGACCTCCATCCACAAGCTTTAGCTGGTATTGTGGAGGTGGGTGTCTCTCAACCACCGAGCCTGGAGTTGCCTGGTAAGTCACTACTGTACATATAACACAACTATATTTCATATAGTTACATGTGTTAACGTACAATATGTAATGTAAAATCATATGCAAGGCATGTATGCACACATGCCACATACTATAGTCTGCTACTCTATGTATGCACAGATGTGCATACTCCATAGTATAGTCTATTGTACTGGCTTATGTGCTAACGTGGGCATTGCACCCTGTAGCTATCACACAGGTGTGGATAATGATCTTATTGCTGTGACACTCCTATTTAGGTACCTCTGGCATTTCGCAGCAACAGCAGCCTGTTGCAGGTGAGATTGTTATTATTTACCAGGCTTTATAATGCACAGATCATATTAATTGCACGCTATCTGTCATGTGGCCATTTAACACATGTACACATAATGTATGGTGGTCCTGTTAATATACACTGGTCAGATCTGCAATACATCACAGTGGTTACCCATGTGGAATAATTGAAGACTATATGAAACACATACACTAAACCTTACAAACTGTCATTGCCAGATGTGTGAACAGCTGTGAATACAGTGGTGGAGGTGTGGTTCACTGTAGGGACATGTACTACAGATCAGCATTACACATGTGGGGAATACAAACAGTACTATACAGAAAGCATATGTGTGCACATGCTCTAAATGTTTTGGAGCTGGAGTATGACCAGCCCACAGGAGTCACCCTTGTGAATTATACCCTTGCTATTATGTCACACAATGTCATTGGCTATCTGACATGTCCATGACATTTAGTGGACTGACTGAAACACTGCTCAACTATCTGCAAAACATATCTCACATCCCAAACATACCACCCTTTGTCTGCATAACCCTGTCCTCAGTGGAGCATATGAAATCTATGGGTGTATGTCATATGGGATAATACTGACATGTGAAATAGATGCCCATTACAACCATTGGACAAAACATGTGTACACATGGCCATGGAGGATGTCCAGTGACATTTTATTTTATTTATTTTTATTTATTTAACATTTGTTGACTGGGAAAGTCTGACTAGGTTCCACAGATCCTGTTTTCAGCGGAGGCCCGGGGAGAAATGCTCCAGAAGCATGTCTTTAGACATGAAGCAACACACAAAGTAGAAGTGATGTACATGTGTGTACACCCTGTTGTACATTGGCTCAACACAATACAACTATGACCTTTGTGTAATGGTGATATTGCAGATGTGAAACACTAAACATCATACAGGCCTGTGCACAGCTTGTGTAGGCATGACATCAAACCACCATGTAACATGTCATGAACATCTTGAGTGTGTCACGACATGAAAGCATTCACCTATACAGTATCCAAATATATACATGTGTTGCACAACATACACATACAACCACATCAGGCCACAGATACAGTACATTCACCTTGCTGGTGTCAGACATCACTATCATGCTTGCTCCTCATGTGTGAGAGGTACACAGATGGCATGTGGGACATGGAATACTGCTATGTTAGCCATGTCTGGGCATAGTTGCCAGGCATCAGTAATATGGTTGCAGATGTGCAGGGGTGTCATCTGTATACCCTACAGTGACCTGTGTCACACATTCCACATTAGTGTGTAGTGTATATACACCTCAGTGACATGGGTCACATTCCACATTATATATGCATTGTATCTGAACACAATCATGGCTATGAACTGTGTCTGTAACTCACACTGTATAGCAATAGTGAAGCCACATGATGCCCTGCAATGACTATGCACATCAGCTCAATGTGCAGTATGTCACTCCATATTTGTATGGTGGACTGACAACATTGCATCAGCTGAAGGTCCATGTTAGTATAACACACCCCTGCATTGGGACACCATTACCTTACTGTATATTTGAAAGGACACCATTGTGTTACACATGTATGCATGTCATTCAACACGTCAGCAAAAGACATGTCATACTACATGTGATTGGCAAGGTCATATGCCGCACATCAGGCTGATGTACTGTTAACCTGTGCTGGTCTATGGCACCATTGTAAAGTAGGGACAGCCATGTCAAACGTGTGTACAGCCACATGCACATTGTCTGTAGACACAGCTCAGGGGTAGGCAGAATAATGTTGAACAGACATGCACTGCGTTGGGGGAGATATGCAAGCTAGGGCTCAGGCAAACATAGTATTCACTCAACATACCCTTCTGCACATGTCCTCCTTCTCACACATAGGGGCACTGGCCAACACAAAGCATCAGTGGAAGATGTACAAAGGTCAGTGATGGCCTGTTAACATGTGGGGTATGTTGCACAAAACATGGCAGTGCGGTGCAACGGTGCATAGTGCATGCATTGTGTTGCAGGTATGAGGCATAAGCTACTAACACAAATGGTGCAACCCAGGGATGTATGCTAACTACTACTATAATTGTGTAAGGTGCATGCCTTCTGCTCATAGGTTCATAGGTTCATAGGTTCATACTAGGCTATCTGCCCTAGGGCATTTATAAGCCTAGCCAGAATGTGTTTGGCTTTCGCCACCCATTTTAAATTTATTTTGCTATGCCCTTTTTCGAGGTTAGTATACTGTGCCTCTATCTAACAGTGACACAGAAGTGATACCCGGGGTAAACCTACGATCTCCCATCCACTCATCAAGATTCCTCTTGAAGAGAGTCAATGAGGGACTCTGCCTAACCTGGACTGGGATTTTATTCCAGAGTGAAGGGAGCCTCTGGGTTATGAATCTGTCCCTCCAGCATGTCCTATTTATTTCAGTGCTGAGGTTCAAGTCTCTCGAGCCGTAGCTCGATGGGATTTGGATTTTCTGAGGTGCAGCATGTCCATTAATTCCGGGTTGGACATGGCTTTATACGTCAGGCACAGATCGCCTCTGAACAGGCGGTATGCCACTGAGTAGAGCTGGAGTTTCTTTAACCGGGCAGCATATGGCATCTGTTTGAGCCCTTTGATCCTCTTGGTGAGGTACTTTTGGGGTCTTTCCAGTTGCTGCAGGTGTCTGGTAAGGTACATCCCAAAAGGGGCATTGTACTCAATTATGGGCCTGATGAGGGATGAGTAAAGAGGCACGATGACCTCCCCTGATCTAGATGTGAATCCCTTCATGATTAGGTGGGCTATATAAAATGTTTTTCTAACCACTTTGGCCACGTGGTTGTCAAATGAGAGATTGCTATCAACTTGGGTCCCCAGGTCCCTAATTACTTCCTCTGTACTTAATGGATTTCCACCCATGTGGTAATTTGTGGGCACTTTGTTTTTGCCAAAGGGGATGACTATACACTTTTTGGCATTTAGCTTGAGGCCATGGCACTGGCACCAGTTGTCTGTTTCTATGAGGCCCTTTTGGAGGATGCTTGTGTCGGCTGGAGAGTCGATTATGGCACCCAGTTTGCAGTCATCTGCGAACTTGGTCAGCCACAGTCCTTCCATGTTGGCCTGTACCTCCGAGAAATATATACCGAACAAGAGAGGTCCCAGGACTGAGCCTTGTGGGACACCACTTGTAACTGGTTTGGAGTCTGACATGGCTCCAGCAATTCTAACCATGTGGGTTCTGTCCTTGAGCCAGTTTGCAATCCATCTAGTGACATAGGGGTTTATATTTAAGCTGGTGAGCTTATCTATAATGCCCGAGTGGGGTATTGTATCGAAGGCTTTTGCGAGGTCCAGGTAGGCTGTGTGGACCACCTTCCCCTATAACACATGCATGCATGCTGTTGTGTGCAACTCAGGGATGTATGATAACTACCACTATAATTGTCTAAGCTGAATGCCATTTGCAATATCACATGCATGTTGCATGGCGTTGGGTGCCATAGCATGTGTTTCTGTGTGTGTGTCTGTGTATGCAACTTGTAATGTACAGTTCTTGTCTGCCCCTCACAGGTGTTGATGTAGGTGCATTGCCCTCCTGTAGTCCACCTGATGTTAGTGTCCTCACAGACTCTAGCAGTGATGATGAAAGTATGACTGAGGCACAGGCAGGGTTGTCAGGGGCTGAACCTGTGCCATTGGTTGCCATTCCACCTGTATCCCCCTCATCCCCGCACACAGTTCTCCTGCCTACATATACCCCATCACCAGTGGCCATAGAGGAAGGACAGTTGGCAGATGGTAGCATGGAACAGGGAAGTGTGGAGACTATGGAAGGTGTGCCTGCACACCATGATCCTAATCAACTGATTGGTGATGTCCCACACAGGCATGTGCCCTGTGTTGCTCGTAGGAGGACTACTGGCCAACAAGCCCCTGCAAGACAAAGCACATCAGCTGGTGTCACCAGACGCATGTTTCAGGCTGTAATGGAGGTACAGGCATGTGCTGAATGGCACAACAGAGAAGGTCTGAGGCTTCAGAGGGCTACTGTCCGTTCTTTATCTGACAACATCCAGGCAATTGCAAATGCTCACCATAATTTTGCAGATGTTTTGGATAGACGATTGGGTGACATGGTGGGAGTCCTTGACCATGGCATGTCAATCCTCGAGCCTGGAATGTCTGTGCTGGAACATCTGGTGGGAGTGAGGCATTGGGCACGTGGACATAGGCCAGCTGCATCACCTGTTGAAGGTCTACGTGAACATGCTACTTCACATGCCCGCTCCCATAGTGGCGGTAGCAGCAGCAGTGCAGCTGGTGCTGTGCTGTCCACACCAGGACACAGCAGGCCATGTGCATGTGGTCCTGGATGGTCCCAACAGGGACATGGTACCAGTGGACATGTGTCATCAGACAGTACCCAATCTGGACCTCTGCTTGGTAGTGCCCATGCAACCCCTGGCAGGCCCAGGTTACGTGGCCATGGCCAGACACCGTGAACTGTAAAACCTGCCCGGAACAGTCTGCAGCTGTCAATAATACCCCAGTGTAGGCCAGCCACATGCCAGACCTGTGTGCATACATACACACACACACACACCAGAAACAAATGTAGGGCACCTCAACACACACACGCATAACATCCACACACGCCCAATGATATCAAAGGCCCTAACCCACACACATGATATCATCCAATGGTGCAGTCTAGGCCACTGGCAAACATTATCACCCTGTGCATATGATAATGCCTGTGCTGCATCCCTGTCATCCACACCATCTGTGCAGGGACATGCTCATATGGTCTGATGCACAGGGTGACCATACTAGTAAGACAATTGTAGATTAATATTGTTGAGTAGTGTTTGACAGGCAACAAACATACCATGTATTACAGTTTTAGAATGCATTTGGTACGTTTGACAGTATGTATCATGTGTAACAGTAACTGCATGTTGATCTTGATGTTCTGCCTTCCTCTTTCAGGTGTAATTGCATGTGCCGGGGGATGTCAGTGTTTGCGGTTAGTGTCCCATATGTAAATGTTGACTACCTACAGGTATGTATGACAATACCTGCATGCACTTTGTAGCTTCCACATCACAGTTTTAATCTCCCAAGTTTCAATTATGTTTACTGATCTAATGATCCAAGAGCATGATAGCTGTGTAGTAAGCTACTGTGTTCAGAGACGTCACATCCATAGTGGGTGACATCACAGGTATAGTTACCTGGAACAGGGAGGAGGTAAACAAGTGGTATAGCAGATGACAGGGGTAAAGGCCAGTGGAAAAAGTGGCTTCTCATTGGGAAGCAGTAATACCTGCTCTCATGACAGGATGCAGACACAGACACGCCCACACACTCAGGGATTCACAGACACAGTAACATACCCACACACTCAGGGATTTGCAGACACAGTAACACACCCATACACTCAGGGATTCACAGACAGTAACACACACTCTGACACACACACACACACAGTTGCCAGTGTTGGGATGAGAACCCCTGCCTATGTGCAAATCATTATTATAGTACTACGTAATTACAAGACGAGCCACAGAGATTACACATTTACAGATAGTTGGAATGGCCTAAGATCAAGGACATCAACAGGGATACTAGACTGCAGTGAGTGAATGTGGGGAGGGGGGGGGTTCATCAGTAGTCTATGTAACAACAAGCCACACCCCAGGGTGTACATGTTTACAGGAGGTTAGGATGCCCTTCTAAGATTGATGACATCAACAGGGATACTAGATTGCACTGAGTGGATGGGGGAGGGGGCCTTAACATTTCACTATGGTAAAATACAGCCTCTCTCCAGGGACCGGACAGCCATACATGTACACACACACACACACACACACACACACACACTGCGGCATTCACAAAGATATACACCTGTGTCACACACATACAGACACTTGACATGTGTGAGATACAACCACCTGCCTATGCCTTTCTTTCTACACTTCACTCCGTACTGATGTCTACCACAGTGTTCAGGAGAGTGAAAAACATTTGGGATGTATTCCCCACCATACATGACATATATGGACACACACCCACACATGCCAGTACTGTGAATCAAGCACCTGCCTATCTCATGATAGGTATTACAGAATTACAGCACTATCGCACGTGCTACAAAGTGTACTAACTCTTTCCTTTGCCAACTGTGCTGATATATGCACAGTATATGCACAGGGGAGGGGTTACTGTTACAGGTGTCAAGAGGTTTGCCTTCAGTGTCACCCTTACTGCATTCTATGTTGTGTGTCTTCCACTTCAATTAACAGAACCATAGCTTAGCAGTTACACAGGTTATTGTAGGAATGGTTGTAACACACCTGTGAGCTGTCCTCAGTAATCATTCATCTGCAAAGTAGCCCCACCACTTAGTAGCTATGTCCAAACATCTGTCCATACCTAAAATGCATCTTACTGTACTTTGAGCATATACAGTTGGCAATGTTGAGGCTGCATTGCAACAGCATGATGTACTAAGACAATAGTCACCTTCAAACATCAGACACTGCACACGCATGGAATCTAAACACACATCAATACATGTACACATATGCAGTCTCCATCAGTAAATGGACTAGCAGGTCAAGAGGATACATTCCACACCTTCCCCACACCATGTGTGAAATCTAGCCAAGCATTACACCATAATGGATGTTGTATTCATGTGCTGGTAGGACACACAACCACCTTCACTGAGTAGCCAAGTGTACATTCATGCCAACAGCACATATCAGCAAGACACACACACACACACACACACACACACACACACACACACACACACACACACACTAACATTCCATGTCATGTTCCACCAAACTGTTACTTGGCAGTTCCACAGTGAAGCCAGGGCACTGTAATGGTCAACAGTGAGCACTTCATATTTTCCACACACACCTCATGATTACTGAAAGAGTGCCAGCAATGTGCTCTGTTTGAGCTTGGCATTACACTCATTCAAGCATGTGCAAGGTCTGTGGCTTGTAAACATCTCACCTCAGCACATTCTGGTTATTGTGGTAATATGGTTAATGTCCAGACAGCACACAGCATGCATGGCTTGCAATTGTTGACATGGGGTATATGTAGGAGCTATGGGCACAGATGGCTGTACATGTCATGGACATATCACCTGTAATTACTCAGGAACATACAGAGCATAGCCTTATTTCCCTGAGTCTGTCAATACAGACCATGTGTGTAGGTCCTATGATCCTGTTATTTGGGTATGTTTGTAGGCATTGCATTAGGTGGACATGTCTAATGACATACATGCCACATGGGTTGTTGTATGATATGATAGGTGTCATGGGTGACCAGTAGAGAGGGAATATTACCTCTGTAAACATAGATATCAAACCTTATGTACTGTTAGCATTCAGCAGCCATGGAACTATCTTCCATGTGCATGTCTGTAATGAATGTAGCCACCTGTACATAGAAAGGACAAAAACAGTTATGGTATTTTCATTTATGTTGTATGTGTGTGGGATGTACATATCCAGGGCAGGTACTCTTAGCTCATATCCAACCATGAGGGTGTTGTTTACTGGTGTACAGCAACAGTCGACTGTGTTAATGCTGACAACATCCAAGGGACACGGGTATGTGTACAATTGACCTGGTTACAAACAGTGGTATAATTGCTTTGCATAATACATTATGTAACTGTGTCAGTACATGGGTACTTTGCACAGTTGATGTAGGGCTAGGTACAGTCCACCAATCGAAGGTTATTTGGTGTTCTACCATACTATGTCATACCACATGTATGGATGTGTGTTTGTAGTCTGAGGACATGGTGGTGGCTGTATGAGGATACACCATAGAATGCAGCTTTTGCCACTGTCACCTGTATCTGACTCATCTGTGATGACTTATGTTGGAGTAATGGTCTTTACTTGTGAGTAGCCTTTATGAATATGTGGACACCACCACCTGGAATGGTCCCTACCAGTGTTATGACCCACATGTCTGGATCTGAGTTATATGGTGGTAGTGCAATTGTGCACTACAGAGCCTTCAGCCAGGTGTTCCTTACTGTACAGATATCAATATTCCCCATTGTAGGTTCTACATTGTGCAAATGGATTACAAAAGCCACGCATCTAGCACTGGTTAGCATAAGCATCCAATGCAATTGTCTTGCAGGTGTCAGGGTGTTACTTCTGTGTTTAGGACTTTTGCCTTGGAATGCCACTATATAGGTAAATGCAACCTAGGTATTAGCCACACTCCCTTGAATCATGGATGCATGTGCTCTGTGACAAAGACTTGTCTTTCAATCATGACATCCCAGAATGACAGACACTGGACAACCTCATAATTACAGCAGGACATTGGCTCATTGTTTTGGTCAAGCAGTTGCCACTCGTACCATGACATCACTGAGTGGCAGTAATGTGCTTGGTATCAAATGCTACATCTAAGGTGACGGACACTAGCAGACATTGTGTATATGACCAATGCCAGATATACTTAGTGTAGCGGACCTGCTAATAATGACAACTACTAACACAGCCGGGAGAGATCATCTTGACACCTGCACCTCAGTACCATTAGACAATGGGGCTCACATATTATGCTTGCACATGCCACTGTTCCAAGTATAATGCCACTGTCCACAACCTGCTATCAAGTGTGCCTTTCAGGGCAGCAATGTGTGTGACACATGCTGTAGTTAGCATCCACCTGTGTGTCCCAGTTAACCTATTGTCTGACACTTCCACACATGCATGATTGTGTACACTTCACATATATATGTCAGTACTTCATGTACATGTATGCATGTGTATCACACAGCACAGACACAGATATATCATTTACGGGCCACATACAGGTATCTGGTAGTAAACCTGTAAGATGTGCATATATACTGACAGTTAAGATGTACATAGCTGTACACCTGTGTGTTTACAATAGCAGTCCATTACAATGTGTTCTGTACATGTAAGTGTATGAGCATGCACACTGTGGCCTTCCATGGGTAGAATTGGAGTGCATCCCAAACAGCCCTGTGCTACTGAGTGTCTGAGTATACCCACTGTCACCTTGTGTAATTTGAGTCAGTGCATTCAAACAAGCCCTTTATTTCTAAGTGTATGAGCATGCCCAGTATAACCTTGTGTAGTTGTAGTCATAGTGCATCCCAAACGGCCCTGTGCTACTACGTTTATGAGCATGCCCACTGTCACCTTGTGTAATTGGAGTCAATGCATCCAAACAAGCCCTGTGATTCTATGTGTATGAGCATGACCACTGTAACCCTGTATAGTGATAGTAGTTGTCCATTCCACAGATGGGCATACTCCAGTTCAGGGCTTATTGTGCTACAACTATACCTCTCAGGCCTACCTATGTCCTACCTGCAGATGATGTGTCTTGTTTGTGCATACAGGTTTTAATGGACTCCTGCTTTAAACACACAGATTTACAGCTGTGTACATCTTAACTGTCAGTATCCCTGTTGTTGTCCTCAATCTTAGAAGGGCATTCTGACTGCCTTGAAATGTGCAATCTCTGTGGCGCACCTCATAACTGTGTAGTACTGCAATAGCGATCTGTAGATAGGCAGGAGTTCTGATCCCACCACTGGCAATTGTGTGTGTGTGTGTGTGTGTGTTAGCAAATGCCTGAGTGTGTCAGCAAGTGGTTGTGTGCCTGTATTTGTGTCTGCATCTTGTCATGACAGTGGGTTTTTGCTGCTTTCCAAAGAGAAACCACCTTTTGCCCTGGCCTTTATCCTTGTCATCAGCTAAACCACCCTTTTTCCCCCTACCCCACTGCAAGTAATCAGTCCTGTGATGTCACCCAGCTCAGAAGCAGAATTGTATGGGTTCTGTGGCACATAGCCCAACTGCATACCACTCTACTAGTTACCTTTAGATAGGCAAGACGTGTATGCACAATACTGGCAAGTGTGTGTGTGTTTGTGTGTGTGTGTGACTACCCTGTAGCCAGGCATACACATGTGTTATGTCTTTTAACATGCTGCACACCATGGTAGTCATCTGGGGTGAGTGGAGTCTACAAATTATTCCATAGCTAGGAATAGAATAGACAGTCAAGAAGGACTACAGTTGGATATGTTATTTTCCTGTGCCACTGTCAAGCAGTGACACAGAAGTGGTCACCAGGGTGTATGTCCATACCCATCATTCCCCCACCCAAACTCCACAATCCCCGGGATATATTTCCTTAACCATCATTCCCCACCCCAAACTCCACATACACAACAACCTTCCCTTCTCTGTTGAACTGATTAAGATTTAAATGTTATAAAACAAGAGATGCTTCTGTTTTGTGTACACATCAGTTCCTTTGCAACCCTTCTGTGTCACAAAGGGTGTTCAAACATGTAAATATATATATATATATATATATATATATATATATATATATATATATGGCTATAGCTGTGTCTGTGTATATGCGTATATATATATATATATATATATATATATATATATATATATATATATATATATATATGTATATATATATATATATATATGTGTGTGTGTGTGTGTGTGTATACACTTCCCGTATGTGCATATATGTATTTAGTTATGATAGTTGTACGGATGTAGACTTGTCTATGTTGTTTCACAGAGTACAGTACATTCAAGGGTACTGTGCATATGTACACAAAGTGACTGTCCCATTTGTTTTCAGTACTGTGGAATACCTATAGTAAGATGTGTAATATAAAAACCATGAAATATGTATACAACCCAGATGGCTTAGTGGTAAGTCTAGTGACCTTGGTGTGCATGGTCCAGGGTTCAAGACCTGCAAGGCTTGTTGATAATGTCATTTAGGACTGAATAAGACACTTTTAAGCAGTTGTAAGCGTGTGTAAATGTGTTTTTGTGACAGTAAGCGGCGGGCACACACAGGTACAAGACATGTACAACTTGCAGTACACTTGAAATGCCCTTCTTTGGCAATCCTGCTGATGTTACCCACCAAGAAATACACCTCTGGGACTGCTCTAACCCAGTAATCTCTGTAGCGTGTCCTGTAACTGCGTAATGCTGTAGTGTGATAAACTAGTTTGGTAGATGTTCTAATCCCAGAAATGCTAACTGTGTTTGTGTGTGTGTCTGTCTGCCTGAGAAGGGAACAATGCTTTTTAGAGTACGCACACGCCTTATGATTCACATACTCACCTTTGGCAACCCTGCTGATGTCACCCACCTAGAAATACACCTCTGGTAGTGCTGTAACCCAGTAATCTCTGTATCATGTCCTGTAACTGCGTAATGCTGTAGTGTGATAAACTAGTTTGGTAGGTATTCTAATCCCAGACATGCCAACTGTTTGTGTGTGTGTGCCTGTCTGTCTGTCTGCCTGCCTGAAAAGGGAACAATGCTTTTTAGAGTACGCACACTCCGTACAATTCACATACTCACATTTGGCAATCCTGCTGGTGTCACCCACCTAATAATACACCACTGGGACTGCTGTAACCCAGTAATCTCTGTAGCGCGTCCTGTAACTGCGTACAGCTAGAGTGTGATTTAGAACTGTGGTAGGGATCCATCCACAATCATGGCAATTATGTATGTTTTCTGTGTGTTTCAATGTCTGTGTAGGGAGCAGTGCATTATACCCTACTCACTTGCAGGACATTTACAATGCCCTGCTTTGGTACTCCTGCTGATATCATACCTTGTAAAATACATCTCTGGGGAATGAGTTCCCTAATAATCCTCGTGGTGCATCCTATAACATATCCATGCAGTAGTGTAATATAGATCTTGGTCATGGGTTCTATACCCACACATGTCAGTTGTGGATGTGTTGTGTGTGTCTCACTGTCTGTTTTGTGAGCAATGCATTTTGGGCTACTCACTTGCAGGAAACTGAAATGCCCTACTTTGGTAAACCTGTTGATGTCATTCCTTGTGAAATACACTGTTGGGGATGGAGTCACCCAGTAATCTCCGTAGCGCATGCTATAACTGCACAATGCTGTAGTGTGATAAACTAGTTAGGTAGGGGTTCTATTCCAAGACATGGCAGGTATGTGTGTGTGTGACAGTCATAGCCTGTGTGGAGGTGGCTGTGAGTGTCTAACAACTGGACATGTTGAGGAGCGGGATTTGTAGTTTTCCTATATGGTAGCCATATTATATGTCACAATGTCCACCTCATTGGGTTGGCAAACCATACCCCTACATCTGGCAAAAGGCCTGGTGAACAAAGTAAGCAACCCTACTATTACCCAGAATACGGTCTGAACCCATGTGTCATACACAAACACACCTGCCTAGAATATCCCACAATGTTGCTAGTACCCTGCACATTGTTGACAGATAGTAGGCATGGTGTGATTGCAGTGGGCCACAGAGGGCATGGCACCCTGTCCAACAGTACAATAGGCACATAATTGCGGACAATGTGCCTTCACTATGTTCCCCACTGGATGCCTGCAACATATGTGGTGCCATCACATGTGATCCGCAAAGGACATACAATGCCTTACACACATGCCCTGTATGGACAGATGCCACTGACACTAGGGAATACCTGTATCATGCTATCAATGCAGGTGCAGGGTCAACCTGCAGTCTGTTAGCAGGTCCTGCCAAACCAGGCCAGTATTGGCACATCTGATGATAACAATCAGTGTACACAACATTTGCCAGGCAAACCAGGTACACTTAAACATGTCACTGTACATTATTGTAGGACGTGCACATCCCAGGCAATGTCCATGTCAAGGACTATCAAACACAGACATGGCCTGCATTGCAAACAATGGCCACACACAATGGTAACCAGGATGACAGGACAGTTCATACAATACCCATCTGTGTGGGACATTGCAGACACTACACCCCTGAACCACACTGCAGACCATTTTCAGGTGGCCTGATGCCATGGATTACCCCTCACCCAGCCTTGTACAGCCATCTTGCACAGCCAACCACTACACACCCATGAAGCAATGCACACATGCATTTCAGTACTGGCACCTTGTGTCTGCATGTGGGGTATGATTTTCCCAACCACAGTCACACCCAGTATAACTCCCATTGGCATACTGACTAATGTCAGACACGTTCGCATGCCCTAATCCATAGAACCTCTGCATGTAATACCTGTGCATTACTGCAGTGTGGCAAACTAAGTAGTTAGGAATTGTATTTGTGAGCCTGCCAAGGTGTGCCAATGTGTCTGAGTCCCTTAGATAGTCTGGTTGTGTTGACAATGACATCTGTTCATGTGGACAGCCATGTGCGCTACACCTAATGTATGTCTACTATATCTCTGTTGCAGATGCCGCTCATCAGCACGCATATATGTTCTTACAGCACACCAACATGTCAGCTATGTGGCACATGGATTAACTGCACGCACTTGTAATAGTAATGGCTAGTCAGTCAGGGGTTTGAACCCCTGTACTGGTAGGTGTGTGACAGCCGATGCTTAGGTTGTAGTCTCCCAGCCCTTCTCTGATGTAATTTGCCTCTGTCTGTCCCTCCCACACACTCTCTGGTGGATGAGGAGATGTACACCTGCTCAGCAGCAGCTTGTGTTTCATAGGTGATGGTCATGATCAGGTGATGGCCTGTGCACCTATTGCAGTCCTCCTCTAGCTGATTGCATGTGGAACAGCTGTGGTGACATTCCCATAGACAATTGCATGGAAACACAGTACAATATCTAGGAACATCATGTCGGTGTTTGCCCATGACAGACGCTGTGAGTGGAACCTGGATCTGTTGTTTGGTAAACAGCATCACAGATAATATCTGGATATTCCTCAAACATACATAGTGGAAAATAGCCTAAAGACAAGAGGGTGATGTGCCAGACATGACTACAGCATGTAAGTGTAGCTATGCTTCATTGAGACTACTGCCAACTTAACAGGTTGTGTGTGGTAATGGCTAGTCTGTATGTTTTAATAACTGACAAGACAGTGCTCTGTTTATGAGGAAACCCCCATCTGTAGGGTCATCTGTGGACTGGTCAGTGTGTGGAACCATTTGTTTCTTGTGTTTCTCACAGAACACACATCTGTGAACTGCAGAAGGATAGTGTGAGGATTGCAGTCAGTAGATGGTGACAGTGATGAGAGTTACTGCCATCGCATCCCTGATTGGACATACGTCACATGAAACAGTGGTATGACAGTCACTGTCTGAGGTTATCACAGTGACATGCCAATAATGGGCCATTTTCCATAGCTGTAGTCACAAGTCATCTACTCTTTGTACAGCTGTCATGCAGTATATATGCATGCGTTGTGCTCCCTCTGCAAATGTATGACATCTGTTGTGTTGGGTTGATGTTATGCATGCTGTTATAAGTAGTCCTGAATGCTGTTGACTATTACTAAGCCATATATGTGTTAAACTGCAACACTATAGGCTGTATGGGATTGGAGGTCCCAGCGGAGCCACCTGTCCCACTTCAGCTGGCCATGGCACCAGACACCAGCACATCTGGGGCCCAGCCTTGGACCTCCACCTCTGCTGGCTCTGCACCACCTACTGGTGGAACCGCCACTGAGGATGGGGCTTGTCCCCCCTGGGAGCAGGTCCAGACAGGAACTTGTCAGCCATCATACAGTCCAGGACGTGGTGCGTAGGGGGCTCAATAAGGGGATTTGAGGCCAGCTAAGCCAGCTCGAGGGCAGAGTGTCACATTTAGAGGGCAAGCCTGCCCATCCTAGACATCCCCCAGCACAGCCACCTTTGCAGCTTTGAAGGTGCAGTGGTGCCTGCCCATGAGTGGGGACCTCCGTCCCACTGTTACCATTTGGGGTCCTCATGGGCTTGTGACTGCCGAACACCCCTCCCCATCCAAGGTGTATCCCCCCACATGTGTCATATACTGCCCCTGTATGCTGTCTTGTCTGTCATCCTACTCAACCTATCCTCCACAAGCATACCTACTCTCCTTCCCCAACATCCCACTCTCACCTTACCAAAATGGAAACAAAAAGCCAGTCTGTTCCCAGAACAACTTTTGCCCCATACATAGCTGTCCATTTCACACACGTATCCACTGGACACATGTAACCTGTTTAATTTGCATCACAACAAACTACTGTTGTCCTCACCCCTCTCTCAGGCACACAATCCTGGTATGCACATGACTCCTAAAGGTTCCAGGTACACGTGATGCAGATGACCCCATTGTACACACGACACTATCGGTCCCTCTATGGTTACCCCATTTAACTTTTTAATGATGATGATGTCACACACAGCACCTTGCAAGAGTACTGTTCTCACATAATGATTGGACAGGAACTGTTTTGTTAATGTAAATGAAATGCACAAAGTGATGTATTCGGGCAATGTACAAATGTTTGCATGTATTAATGACACATGTCTGTCTGAGGGAGTCTTGATATTACATAGGACATCACCACTACATAATACAGGAGTTGCTGGTGTTTCCCTTTTCATTATTTTTTAATGCTTTGTTGTCACATGGCATGTTCTTGATATATCTATATATATTTATATCTATGTATGTATCTATATTTGGACATAAACACACACACATACATCTACATGATGGAATACATTTCCTATACTGTTAAATGACTGTGCTGGATGATATGTTTGTGATAACATCCCATGTCTGTATATCTGCCATGGCTTACTGGTAAATCACATTGGCTGTGGTGTGCAGGGCCCTGGTTTCGAGCCTTGCAGAGGCTGTTTATTTTGTTCCTGGGCAGAACAAGGGCCATTGGATACGGAGTGATTAAGGCACTTTTAAGCAGTTGTGAGCGGGTGTGCATGGGTTTGTGCGATGGTAAGCAGTGGTTACTTTTGGTTACAGGTCCTTACACTCAGTTACCTTCTTGATTGCTTAACCTGTGTAGGCAGTGCTTACCTCTGCGCAGACAGGCTGCAACCTGATCAGTGCTGCTTAAAAGTGCTTACTCCTGCGCTAATTTCTTTAAAAGAAAAGAAAAAAGGGGTGATAGGAAAGTGGTGAAAAAGGGGCATAAAGAGGGAAAGACAATAGGCAAGGTAGCTAGGGATGTGCAGGAAGGGTCTAGGGAAGGTCCATAGCTGTCCATTTCTTCTACAGCAACGGCTGTACATATGCAATAAATTTGGCAGTACATTTGGACACTCACAACCCTGAGAGAGGGGTGAGGACAACAATAGTATGTTGTGATGCCAATTAGAAATGTTTACATGTGTCCAGTGGACACGTGCAAAATGGACAGCTATGTATGAGGCATGCTTTTTTTGCGGGAACAAATTGCCCTTCTTTTCTTTTATTTTAGGTGAGAGTGGGATGTTGGGGAAGGGGAGTAGGTATGATCAGGGAGGATAGGTTGGGTAGGATGACAGACAAGACAAACAAGATGCGTACAGGGGTGGTATATGACACGGGGGGGACACCTTGGATGGGGAGGGGTGTTTGGAAGTCGCAAGCCCATGAGTCCACAAATGGATACAGTGAGACTGAGGTCCCCACCCATGAGCAGTCACTGGTTTTACTGGTAAATCACATTGGCTGTGGTGTGCAGGGTCCTGGTTTTGAGCCTTGCAGAGGCTGTTTATTTTTTTCCTGGGCAGAACAAGGGCCGTTGGATACGGAGTGATTAAGGCACTTTTAAGCAGTTGTGAGCAGGTGTCCACAGGTTTGTGCGACGGTAAGCAGTGGTTACTTTTGGTTACAGGTCCTTACACTCACTTACCTTCTTGATTGCTTAACCTGTGTAGGCAGTGCTTACCTCTGCACAAACAGGCTGTAACCTGATCAGTGCTGCTTAAAAGTGCTTACTCCTGTGTTAATTTCTTTAAAAGAAAAGAAAAAAGGGGTGATAGGAAAGCGGTGAAAAAGGGGCACAAAGAGGGAAAAACAGTAGGCAAGGTAGCTAGGGATGTGCAGGAAGGGTGAAGGGAAGGTCCATAGCTGTCCATTTCTTCTACAGCAACGGCTGTACATATGCAATAAATCTGGCAGTACATTTGGACACTCACAACCCTGAGAGAGGGGTGAGGACAACAATAGTATGTTGTGATGCCAATTAGAAATGTTTACATGTGTCCAGTGGACATGTGTGAAATGGACAGCTATGTATGAGGCATGCTTTTTTTGCGGGAACAGATTTCCCATCTTTTCTTTTATTTTAGGTGAGAGTGGGATGTTGGGGAAGGGGAGTAGGTATGATCAGGGAGGATAGGTTGGGTAGGATGACAGACAAGACAAACGATGCGTACAGGGGTGGTATATGACACGGGGGGGGACACCTTGGATGGGGAGGGGTGTTTGGAAGTCGCAAGCCCAGGAGTCCACAAATGGATACAGTGAGACTGAGGTCCCCACCCATGGGCAGTCACTGGTTTTACTGGTAAATCACATTGCCTGTGGTATGCAGGTCCTGGTTTTGAGCCTTGCAGAGGCTGTTTATTTTGTTCCTGGGCAGAACAAGGGCCGTTGGATACGGAGTGATTAAGGCACTTTTAAGCAGTTGTGAGTGGGTGTGCACGGGTTTGTGTGACGGTAAGCAGTGGTTACTTTTGGTTACAGGTCCTTACACTCACTTACCTTCTTGATTGCTTAACCTGTGTAGGCAGTGCTTACCTCTGCGCAAACAGGCTGTAACCTGATCAGTGCTGCTTAAAGTGTTTACTCCTGTGCTAATTTCTTTAAAAGAAAAGAAAAAAGGGGTGATAGGAAAGTGGTGAAAAAGGGGCACAAAGAGGGAAAAACAGTAGGCAAGTTAGCTAGGGATGTGCAAGAAGGGTGTAGGGAAGGTCCATAGCTGTCCATTTCTTCTACAGCAACGGCTGTGCATATGCAATAAATTTGGCAGTACATTTGGACACTCACAACCCTGAGAGAGGGGTGAGGACAACAATAGTATGTTGTGATGCCAATTAGAAATGTTTACATGTGGTCAGTGGACACGTGCGAAATGGACAGCTATGTATGGGGCATGCTTTTTTTGCAGGAACAGATTGCCTTTCTTTTCTTTTATTTTAGGTGAGAGTGGGATGTTGAGGAAGGGGACTAGGTATGTTCAGGGAGGATAGGTTGGGTAGGATGACAGACAAGACAGACAAGACGCGTACAGGGGTGGTATATGACATGGGGGGGGACCTTGGATGGGGAGGGGTGTTTGGAAGTCGCAAGCCCATGAGTCCACAAATGGATACAGTGAGACTGAGGTCCCCACCCATGGGCAGTCACCACTGCACCTTCACAGCCCAGAAGGTGGCTGTGATGGGGGCTGTGTAGGAGGGGCAGGCTCTCCCTCTAGTTGCACCACTCAGCCCTAAAGCTGGCATAGGCGGTCTGAAATCTCCCTGTCGAGCTCCCTACGCACCACTGCCCGGACCATACCATGGGTGACAGGTTCCTGTCTGCTCCCGCTCCCAGGGGGGGCCGAGCCCCATACCCTGCGGTGGTTCCACCCAAAGGTGGTGCAGGACAAATGGACAAGGAGGCCCTAGGCTGGGTCCCAAATGTGCTGGTGGCCAGTGCCATGGCCAGCTGAGGTGGGACAGGTAGGTCCGCTGGGAACAGCCTTCCCATACGAGCTATGTTGTAGCATGTTTAAGGCAGATATGGGTTAGTAATAGTCAACAGCAGTCACAATTAGTTATAACAGCATGCATAGGTATTCCCATTACCCAGGGCACCAGATATAACATAGTTGCAGAACAGGCAGAACACATGCATATATGAGTAAACAGTGGCCATTACAACAACATGCAGGTTTCATTGATGGCAACAGGACACCAATACGGGAGTATTTTAACATGGCACATGCATACAAACAGATGTGAATATTTATAAACCAATAGGACATATGTCCCAACAAAGGTTAGGAGTGTAGACATACCAAATGAGTTGTGTAAATCGGTTATTTTTGCACATATGGTAGGGGTGAGAGAGAGAGCGTTCAATTAGCAACTAATAAATTCTTGTAGTTTTCACAACATTCTCAGTTACTACAGTGGTCTGTCCCTTACATGTATTATTACACTACCCAATGGCATTATATTGTACAATGGTATGTTTGTAGATTAGTATGTACAGGACCTGTGTCTTAAGTACAGGCTTGACAAGATGCAGGTTTTAATGCAACAGGTTTTGAGACTGCTGACTGATGTCATACACTTTGGGTGAGATGCTGGGATGACAGGTATGTTTGCATGTACATTTTCTGACTATCAGTTATATGTCATTTACAGCTGCCTACATTTCTTGAATCATCACACTAATTTGTCAAAAGGCAGATGATGTGGGCCATTTGTCAGGACATACCGAGCAGATTGGAACAGTTGAGGGGTATGAATATGCATACCACTTTTTATTTGAGCATTCTAGCATAATTTGTACAGTTGATAAGTGTATATATAAATATATATATATATATATATATATGCATACGGCTTTCTCACTGAGCATTCTAACAAACTGTGTGCAGTTGTGTGGAATGATTATGCATACAACTCACTGGCGCTCCTGGGATCCAAAGCCCTGCTGTGTGTGACAAAAGCATTACAGTTTAGATCACTGTACACTATGCTATCAGGCAATTGTTGTGAGGCTTTCCAATGTATTTAGTCTAATATGACTGACCTGTTTGCATTTCCGACATTGTTATACAGCACTTCATAAACATTTTATCTGCATACCACAGTGTGGGTAACACTGCTTACTACAACAGTACTATTTAATAACTGCAACAGTACAACAACATATGACTGCAGAGTAAACAGAAGCAATGCAGGGGTTACACCTTTATTCGCAGCATATTACACAATTCTGTATACTGGTACAACACTTTCTGAGGCTCTTACATTTATTCGTTCAAAAATGTTTTTATTGGATTATTTCAAAAGTATTAGAATTTCAATTGTAAACATTTGTGCTATTTCAAACAGATAAATAAACTATATACATTATATACATACAGCCTGAATTAGAAGAGGGTGGGAGGGTGGCCTAATGGTTAAGGTGTTTGCCTTACAAACATAAGGTGCAGAGTTTGAGTCTCACAAGGGATAATTGGCTAGGCTTAAAATGGCTCGCAAAGGCAGTTAGCTTAGTACTAATCTATGAACCTATGAACCTATAAATATTAGATATAACCATTTGAGTCAGATATTATATATGTTATGAGTTGAGATGTTTTCTTCAATTTTCTTCTTTTAAATAGAGTCAGGGTTTGTTTCTAATGTCTTAAAAAGAGTAAAGATCTTTCCCCAAGGACTGTTAGTCCATGGCTTAGGTGAAATTCTTACATTTATTTGTTATGACAGTACATGCAGGCTATTTACTAACCTGCCTTGCAACGCATCCTTTGCAGCCTAGCATCATAGGCTTGCTGGTTTACAGCACGCTCATCTGCAGCTGTCAGAGAAGTACAGTGATATTTAGCCATACCTATCCATAGTATACACAAGCTAGGCATTTATTAACTACGTAGTGGAAGGAGTACTTACTCAGTTCTCGGGCATTCTGCATCTGCCTTGTTCCTGGATCCACTGTTCCATGTCATCCCCCCTCCACCGCTTCAGGTCTGCATGATGATGCCTGACCTGTTCACCAGTCCGGGGGATACCTGTGGTGCTAGTGAGGTCATGGGCGAGACTGTCCCAGGCCTCCTTTTTGTACTGCGAGCCCTGATATTGGCCCTGCAGTAGTCTCCTGTTATGGTGCTTTACCAAGAGCCATACCATGAATTTGGACTCCTGGATGCCCCAGCGCTGTGCTCTAAAGTGAGTGCCTTCTCCCACTCCAGCCATTCTGCCTGCAGGGGGATGCTACAACCAGTTATGAGCCATATTTGCATCTCTTCAGTTTAAGTAGGGCCGGATTCCCGCACTTTTCCATAATTGGCCAGTTTCGAAAAGGATAACCTATGGGCACACCTGCTTACTTCAGGTTGGCACTGCTTAAAGAGGTGGACCTGTGGGCATATTGTATTGGCTTCCCTACACATTGCTTACAATTGCTTAGTTGGGCTGTGCTGCGGTTAGCATTGCTTATTGGTTATCTAGCATTTTATTTGACTTTTGTCAATGATGTCTTATTCATTACAGGCTATATATATGTGTCTGGTATCCATCATTCATGTGTACATACACTGTATGGGGTCCTGGGGACTTCATATCTTTATTACAGTGACACCTCAACTCTATGTTTACTGCAGTACTCCAATTCACATATTTATGGTCTGTGGCAGGTTATAGCACATTACACTGTACATAGATTCAGTTCATAGGTTCATAGGTAGGTACTAGGCTATCGGCCCAAGGGCCTATATAAGCCTAGCCAACAAGGTTCCCTGGCTTACGCCACCCAAGAAAGTTATTTTCCTGTGCCACTGTCGAGCAGAGACACAGAAGTGATCCCCGGGGTGTATTTCCTATTTCCCATCCACTCATCAAGATTTTTCTTGAAGAGTGCTAATGAAGAACTTTGCTTGACATAGATGGGTAGCCTGTTCCAGAGTATGGGAAGTCTCTGGGATAGGAATCTATCCCTCCAGCATGTCCTGTTATTGTGGTGACAAGGTTTAGGTCCCTAGAGCGTGTAGCTCGGAGGGATTGGGATTTCTTTAGGTGTAGCATGTCCAACAGCTTTGGGTTTGACATAGCTTTATATGTTAGGCAGAGATCACCTCTGAGTAGCCGATATGCTACGGAGTAAAGCTGGAGTTTTTTGAGGCGGTCAGTGTAGGGCATTTGTTTGAGTCCAGTAATCCTCTTTGTGAGGTAGTTCTGTGGCCTTTCCAGCTGCTGCAGATGTCTTGTGAGGTACATTCCAAAAGGGGAGTTGTACTGTATAGTGGGTCACATATTTCATTTGATTTCCCTGCTGTCAGGATTAGTTTGCTGATACCTCCTTTATATGTACTGCTATCATGGCGTAGTGGTTTACTATTATGACTGTGATGTACAGGGGCCTGAGTTCTAGCCTTGCAGAGGCTGGTTATTTTGTTGCTGGCCAGAACACGAGCTGTTGAGTACAGAGTGATTAAGGCACTTTAAAGCAGTTGTGAGCGGGTGTGCGTGGGTTTGCGTGGAGCTAAGCAATGCTAACCTCCGGTTACAGTTTCTTGCACTCAGTTAGCCGCTGCATTGCTTCACCAGTGTGATACTCACATACCGGTGCCCAAACAGGCTTACACCCGCTCACTCCTGCACTTGCAAATGCACTGCATTTGGTGTTTACATCTGACACTTACACCCCTGGGTGGGGGTGAGGACTACGATAATACCTTCTGATGCCTATTACATCGGCTTACATGCCTACAGTGGGGTGTTGCGACCATGTGTTCGTAGGTGTTGAGTAGTGGTTTATGCAGTGACACATATGGTCATACCATACTTAGCCATTTAAACTGGACTGTGCTGTGGTAGGACCCATATCGGGAATGGCTGCCCATTAGGAGTAAACATGCCGGTCGACTGTATGGAATCTGCAGCCTGTCCAGAGTTTGCCTCATACTGTTGGTGTGTATGTTCCTCTTACAATCTGCACCTGTCTGGCAAATACCTGGGAACTGACACCATTAAATACAGACAAGTAATTGGGTTTAGGACCCCACATCCTTCAGCCGAGTCATGCTAATGCATACCTATTATTCTATCAGCTTTCTAAGGTTGTAAGTGGAATATGTGCTTTCTGTCCCTATTTGTTCCCCCAACGGTTTATGTCCTGTCCAGTGGATTTGCTCTTAGGGGTTGAGTGGTATGGGTGTAAGCTCTGCCCATTTCGGAATATTACTTACATCCCCGGGGTGGTCCTAATACAACTGCGTCAGCCAACACCTGCACGCCTAGGCCCATAATTGCATACCCATAGTTCCCCCACCTGCCCCTCCTCTACAGCACTCATCCTTACTGTGGGTGCAGGTGGAGTCTAACCACACTACTACACACTACCCACTCTCCGCATGTCAGGACCCATGTCGTACATTGTATCAACCCATGGGTTATCAGGCTTGCACAACCTACTGGTCCATGTACGTCTACAGCCTGGTTTGAGGTCTCATGACAGGAACTGACTCCAATGATCAGTAATTTTTGGGGTGTCTCACAAGGGACATTGATGTCTTTGTTTCAAGATTAGACCTGGCAGGTCTCTTCCACTGGTAGTATCCTGCTTGTGGTCTGGGAAGCAGTGGTGTGTTTACTTTTATTGTGTGTCTGCATGTTTCACTGGTTTAGCTAGGGGGGTGGGTTGATGCTACGTGTTACATGTTTGTTGATTGGACCCCTCACCCCCATATGCACAGCCTGTGAACATATGTAATTTGTAACTGCGTATCATATCCTAGCTATATACATGTGTATATTTACACACACACACACACACACACACATATATATATATATATATATATATATAATATACATATATATATATATATACATTACTATGTACAGATATATCTGTATATGTATGCATACATGTATATATTTATATATTGCTGTCTATATATATCTAACGACATATGGGTGTATGGGTGTCTGCATATGTATATATATATATGTGGGTATGTATATGTATTCTGTCTCTGTATGTATACATTTGTACTATGGAGAGGGAGAGGTATATCTCCATGTAGGTATGGGTAGATATACACACACATACCTCTACATATATACATCTACATCTGGTTATTCCGTTCCTTGCCATGTAGATTACACTTTGCTGCAGTGGGACTCATCGCGGGTGTGGCTGCTCGTTGAGTGACGCCTCTGCCCAATGAACACTTTTTCTTACATCCCTGGGCCTGTCCATATAGACCCACATCAGACAACACCTGCACACCTAGACCCATAACTAGTTACCCATAGTTCCCCCACCCACACCTCCTCTACAGCACCCATCCTTACTCTGGGTGCTGGTTGGGTCTGAACACACCACTACACGCTGCCCACTCTCCACTTCACGAGACCCATGTCATACTTTGTTTCGACCCACGGGTCGTCAGGCTTTCCCACCCTTGTATTCCGGGTATGTACACACCCCGGCCAAAATGGTCAGCGTATCACCTTCCTTTGGTTATATGTCAATTTTTGGGGCATCCCGCAAGGGACACTCCTGTCTGTGTTCCAAGATTACATTTCACGGGTACACTGTGAACCCCCCCTGGTTGTATCCTGCCTTTGGTCTCGGGAGCAGTGCACTATTTACATTGTTTGCTTGTTTGTGTGTATGTTTCCCCTGTCTGGCTGGGGGGGGGGGGGGTCATGCTACGTGTTACAATTTTCTTGCTTGGGCCCCTCACTTTCATTGACATAACCTGTGAACATATGTCATTCTTGTGTGTTGTTTCCTATCATAGCTGTATATCTGTGTATATCTATGCACACACACACACACACACACACACATATATATATATATATATATATATATATATATATATATATATATATATATATATATATATATATATATAGATCTATATATATATATATATATATATATATATATATAGATCTATATATATATATATATATAAATATATATACATATACATCTATATATATATATATATACATATCTATATATATATATATATAGATCTATATATATATATATATATATATATGTCTGTAGGGCAATGGATACCCCAGCGCAAACGCACTTAAACACGCTTACTGATGCTTATTTATGCTTAAACCTGCTTACTACTGCCTTATTCATATTATGACACTGACACTTCGCTCAAGTTCACTTTTAATTTTTATTATGCAGGTTATACAGCAGACAGATGTCGAAATATGTTCATATGCAGATTACCAGTGGAAAATGGTATGTGCTGCAGTGGGATTCGGAACGAGAATGTCTGTTCATTAGGCGGATGCTCTAACCACTACACGATTGCTGTGCTGCTTCATTTGCATATATACCCATATACCTATGACTCCTAGTTCCCCAAACACCCACCCCAACACTACACTAACACAGCAGTCATCCATTCTCCAGTTGGATACACGGTGTATCCGCACCATACACATTGGCCACTCCCTACTCCTGTAGACCCATCCCATGGGTTGGCTCACTCCACGTATCCTCAGACATCCCAAACTTTTAGTCCACAAACATTGGTGAAATGAGTGACCAAAAGGACACTATTCGCAATTTTTGGGTTGTCCCACCTGGGACACACGTCTTTATTTCAAGATTAGACTCTATACTTCATTACATCATTACTCCCGTTAACATGACACTACAATAAATTAATAGGCATGACTATGTGGTAACGCACACGTTACACATGAGAGCTAATACTGTACGAGTTTGGCAAAATTATTTTACAAATAGGACCAGTTTAGTGATTGGCATTGCCGTAGCAGGCAGATCACAGGAATGATTCCATGTGTGAGAAAGTCCTCACATTTGATATTTTGAGAACAGCACTGACTTCGGACATTGTACACACTTCTGCGTTTTAGCAGTTTCGTCCCTTCCCTCTTATGCACAACCTATTATTCTATCTACTGTCGAGGTTTGTAGGTGCACTTTCATGTTATTTATGTCTGCAAAAGGAATGAATGTGTTACAGGGAATGTACTTCTACATATAGATGTATGTATGTGTGTATGCATATATACTTATAACAAACTCGCTGACCTCCACGAGGTGGTCCAATTAGAACCAGGCCATCTAACCCTGACACTCCTGGATCCATAATTTCATACCCATAGTTCCTCCACCCCACCCGAGTTCGACATACACGCAAACCATCCATTTTCCAGTTGCTATCACAGCCATGACACACCTCCACACATTGCCCTCTCCCCAGCATTAGGGGCCCTACACATATGTTGTCCCAACCCATGTATTATCAGGCTCTCCCACCATTTAGTCCTTGAACATACCTGCCCTTGCTTTTGTAATGGTCGGAGGTCCAACAATCCTAGCAATTTTTGGGTAGTCCTACCAGGGACTACCCTGTGATTGTTTGTAAAGTAGACTTAGAAGATCAGCAATGTTACTCCCATTGGTAGTATCCTGCCTATGGTGTGAGTAGCAGTGCTCTGCTCACCCCTGCCCAACTTGGTATGACATACACTGGCAGCACTAAATAATACTGGAGTTGCTGTTGATTCCCTTCTCATTCTTTTTGTATGCTTTATTGTTACGACGTTCATTCTTCATAGATATATATATATATATATATATATATATATATATATATATATATATACATACATATATATATATATATATATATCTAGATCTATAGCTATATATATATATATATATATATATATATATATATATATATATATATATCTATATATATATATGGATCTAGGATGTTTGCTCGACTGAGCAAACGACCGAAATCCAAACGGCCGGGCATACTTACGCAAAGTGCTTTTCATCGAAGAAGCACTTTTGCGTAAGTATGACTGTTGCCAAGGCTGTACTACGGTGCGGGTAAGGGAAATTTCCCTTTTCTCCACTGTAGTGCGGTCTTGGAGGGAGAATATTAAAGTAGGGGGGTGTGGGGGGTGCAGGGGGGGTGAAGCCCCCTGCTAAAATGTAAATGTAGTGTTTGCCACACGCTTTGGCGAAAGCACTTTTTCGATAAAAGCACTTTTGTTAAAGTGTGTTCGGGTTTTATGGATTCGGACGTTTGCTCAGTCGAGCAAACGTCCTAGATTCATATATATATATATATATATATATATATATATATATATATATATTTATATATTTTTTATATATATATTTGTACATATACATGCACATACATCTACATAATTATATACATTTCCTATGCTGGGCACTGCTTACACCCGAGCAAGTGCACTCAGACTTGCTTACTGGTACTTATATGTGTTTACTGCTGCTTATTTGTGCTTACACCTGCTTACTAGTGCCTTATTCATTATGACAGTGCCACTTTGATTGAATGATATTAGTCAAACATTTCATGCAATACTCCAGTTCACATTTACAGGTTATTATGTAGGTTATACAGCAAAATGACATTCCACATGGAAAATTATATGTGCTATAGTTGGGCTCGAACCGTGCATGCCTGTTCGTTAGGCGGATGCTCTAACCACTACACTATTAACGTTAACATTGATTCTGCATGTTTTTCTCTATTTGGATGATTTTGATGTGTAAGCTACGTTAAGCAGGGGGCAGTGACGTGCAAACACGCTGCGCTTCGCTTACACTTTCGATATTGAAGCAATACAAATGTAAAATAGGGACACGGGGAATCTAATTGTGAAAGTTCTAGGGACGGGGCTCAACATTCCCTACGTGCTTGTGTGTTTACTACTTTGATTTTATTTCAGTGTTAGTGGACACTCTTTTATGCTTAGCCTACATTTCAGTATCCACAGACACTGAATTAATTGCTTACTATTAAAGGCGGACTCTAATAGTAAGCATAGTAGGTTGTGCAACTGAGGGGGCATGTTTCTGCCTCCGTAGAGCACTTAAATATGCCCCCTGCACTCGCACACGTTTCCTGTGCACATCATAAATATTCATATGGCGCTGCTGCACCATCTGTAATGAGGACGCTCGGCGCAAGGCTAAAACCATCCTTGCACTGAGCTTCATGAATCCCGGGGTGTGTTTTTACATGACTGTAGTATTATTTATTTATTCGTTTACTTATTTATTACAGTTTGATGACTGAGATAGTCCACAGTGGGCCTGGAAGAGCTTGTTTTCAGTGGAGGCCCGGGAAAAAAAGGTCCATAGGATATAGACAATTTTGCAATAGTTATACAAAAGTAAATAAAGTAGTAGAACAGTGAGAAAAACCGAGATAATATACAATTTGTTAAAAAAGTCTGTTTCTAATCCTAGGTAATGATTTACAAATGTGAGATTCATGTAGTCTATACATATTAAAAGTACAGTAAGTAAAACATTTATGTACAGATAAAAAAAAAACAGAGTGACTGTGTTTTGGTACTTTGAAGTAACACAATTTTCTAGAAGTACATTTACTGTATCATGTAGAAGGGTTATCATATCATTGTTTATTTGTAGCACATTACGTCACAATTTTTCACTTTTAGTTTCCTGATATAATTAAAGAATGCCTTATTAGTGCTGTCAGCCTTTGAAATCAAGTTGAGGTCATAGTCAGAAAGGGAAGATTTGATAAGAAAATTACGTAGTTTCTATACCTTATATCCGAGGGCTACTTTGTAAAGCTAAGTAGTACCTCTTTTTTCTGTTGAAAGGCTTATTAATTTTGTGATTGCAACAAAGGATTTTTGTTATTTTTATCTATATTTTTGCATCTTACCAGTATGTGTTTATGATTTCAGGAGTTAATAATAAACAAGAACTCAATTTGATTATCCTGTTTAGAATTATTTGGGTCATAGAAAAGAATCTGTTTGTATCCATAGATATGGCATCTACTGCAACACATATGCATCACAGTGTCTATTGTCAAAGTGTGGGAACAGTAGTGAGTGTGGCGTGCCCTACTTTACAGTCCCTCGCTAAGTGCCCATTGACGGTTAGCATCGTATGCTTTGTGTTACCCTCTAGTGCAGCACTGTATGCCCTCTGTCTAAATAGCTCACAGAATGTTTTATGATTGGATATACTATGCATCACGTTGTGCATATATGGAGAAATACCCATAATTGTAACTCCATATGAATTGCAGAGGGAGTCAGTTCTGGGTACAAAGAGCACTTTTGGTTATCATCAAAGATTGAAACAATACCAATTTCAAAAACGTTCATCATACTTTGACTTAGGAATGGGGTCCATTCCCATCTTGGTATTAGAATTCCAAAAGACTTTGAGAAATTAAACCGACCAAAGGTTCTGTACCATGTTGCTGCAGTGAGACATCAGTACACAGTATGGTGAATTGTGGCTATTCTATTGCACAAGAGTAGACAACACAATTCAGATATTTTCTGAATTATGCCGATTAATTCTTATGGGACCTCATACTCTGTAAATAGCATCACAAGACCAAGGAATCCTGCCCGGTTACAGGCCTACTAGTATCAATGCTGCCTACCTATACATGGTAACACATTATGCAGGACCAGCCTTAGGTGAAATTGTGCCTTAGCAGAAGGGCTACAAGGTGACCCCTACCTGTCGTTGCCCCCTCCCTACACAAACAGAGTCATACATTTGCCAGTGTCCCCCAATCATCCACATTAATTTTTCAATCTTTTCTCACATTTTGTCTTACACTTCTTCTTTTTACTGCATCCTTTCAACAACCCTAACTGAACCAGACTATACTGTAATAATTACAGAGGGAATGAATGAGTTAAGGTGAGGGTCTGGGGGTTCAAGTTGTTCTGAGGTGCATTTTATGGATTTTTCCAACCTTTTGATCCAATGATGACCTGAAGAAAATCATGACAATGGAAAGAAATTCAGTTTTACTTTTCAACTTTGATTTTTTTTTTCCTACATCTTTTCAACATACCTCATCTTGTCAAGAGAGTATTCAAATAACTGTGGAATAAATAATCAAGTTAGGCTGGGGGTCTGGGGAGCACTAGGTCCCCGGTAGCCAGGATGTTGTAGATTCTCTGAACTGTGTTTTAGACCTTTTTTTTGACCTATTAATCCAATGATGGCATAAACAAAAATCATGAGTAAGTGGAAAATTCAGTTTTGTTTTTTAGTGGAGAAATAAGTTGTTCCTGGCGAGGCAGGAGTCCAGAATGCAATGAGAAGATAAATGCTTTCAAGAATGCATAACATATATGGGAATAGTGTCTGCCTCACTGCCCCCCATAAAAAGGAAACAAAATAGTTACTTCTGTTTATCTTTCTGGTGTTAGACTAAGATGGACACAGTCATACTGCAAATGTCTACTGTCAGACATCAAATATATATAGAGCATACCACCCTTACCTCCAAAACACACCCTCCTTCTGTGCAACACTCTGATGTCGGACTGAGACAAAAGTAAAAGAATAAATGGATCACTGTAACATACTTCAGCCTGTTATTGTCAGATGTATATAAGCAGCATGCCTCTTTATCCATAGCCGCAAAAGATAACACCTGTAAATGTGCATGATATTTGGTTGTAAGGCAATTGAAAACAATAACAATCGTAGTCGTGTGCTCCAACTTGTTAATCCTGAACAGCACACTATCCCTGGAAACCTGCAGTGAACTTCTGTGCACACTCTATGGTTTGTGAGAAATGTTAAAAGAATAATGACCACACTGACCTGATCCTTAGCACAAGCAATAGTGACCTTACGTGTACATCTACAAGGTTTGTGAAAAAAGGTAAAAAAAAAATATTATACAATGCCTACCCTAAAAACGTGCACGCTGATTGGCCAGCCCAACCAGCGTGCCCGTGGTAAATCCTTCAATATACTAACGGAAAAGGTCCGTCGCCGGACTTTTCCGTTAGTATACATCTCGCTATGTTAAAAGAGTTTAACATAGCGACACAGATAAAAAGCAACGGACATCTCCGTTGCTTTTAAACTGTCTCGCTATGTTAAACTCCTTTAACATAGCGACACAATGTAAAGCAACGGAGATCTTGCGATCTCCGTTGCTTTAAACCTGTCTCGCTATGTTAAATGAGTTTAACATAGCGAGACAGTTCTAAAATAAGCAACGGAGATCTCCGTTGCTTATTTTAAAGCTGTCTTGCCTTGTTAATCCCGTTTAACATATCGAGAGTAAAGCAACGGAGAACTTGCGTTCTCCGTTGCTTTTGCCCACAGCTCTGATGTACTGCGTAGGCATGCGCAGTACATCAGAACTGCCGCGGAACACCAGACAGGTGCGGAAGGGCAGCAAAGAGGCATTATACAATGCCATTATTTAAGAAAAGTAATTATTTCTTTTCTTAAATAATGGCATTGTATAATAGCAATAACCCACTTCTGGGTGTGGGTAATGCTGGATTTACCCACGGTTGTCTTTGTTTGGTACCACGCCAACCGTGGGTAAATCCAGCATTACCCACACCCAGGCGTGGGTTATTGCTATAATAATGATTACACTCTCCACAGTTTACACACAGGTGATAGCAACTTTCTGTGCACCCCCCTCCGCAAGGCTTGATTGTGGGGAAAATTAAACAATTAATGACTACACCATCCCTTGTGTGTGGGACTGGGGATGGTGTAGTCATTAATTGTTTAGTGAACTTCTGTGCACACTCCATTTATACATTTTAGGGTGTGGGGACCCAAAGTTGTACAAACAGGTTTTCACTCTGGCCAAGTATAACATAAGATGCAGTAATTTTTTCACCTGTGCAGACACATACTGAGACTGTCCCTGTTAATACAGCTGTATCAGAAGATGCACAAGT
>NC_056725.1:1212876170-1212883670 GCF_019279795.1 Protopterus annectens
TAAGATGTTTGTTAGTGCTGGGCATTAAGTTGGTTTAAAAATTAGCTTGTGGGCTGTAGTGAGTTGGAGGTAGTCAAGGTAGTTGGGAAGTTCTAGCCAATTCAGCAGGTGAAGAGTTGTACAGTGGTGGGAGGAGTATTTGGATTTGGTGGTGAATTTTGAAATTTTGTTGTAACACATTTCCAGTTTGGAAGAAATAGAGGAAGAGAGGTTGGTTAGTAGGGGATCACCATACAACAGTGACAGTAGTAAGTAGGTAGTGATGAGTGTTTGTCTTGTAGAAGGGGAGAGAAAGTGGGAGTTTCTGTACAGCATGCCAGGTTTCTGATGTGTTTTCTTAATATTTAGCTGAATATGAGTATTGAAGTTTAGGTGTTCATCAATAGTAACCCCAAGAAATTTAGCAAAAGGAACAACTTCTATAGTGGAGTTGGCATGGCTGATAATATTGAAAGAGGTTTTGTTGAGAGGGAGGGATTCTGAGGGAGATAATAGTAGAATTTTAGATTTGTTGGCATTCAGAGATAGGTGGTTTTGAAACATCCAGTTCTCAGTAGTTGAGAAGGCAGTTTGAGTTTTTGTTTGGAGCTCGGGAAGGTTAGAAGTGGAGCAGACTAAAGTTGAGTCATCTGCATATTGTACTATCTTAGTGTTAGGAATGGCTGCATGGAAATCATTAATAAAAATATTAAAGAGCATTGGACCGAGTATAGATCCCTGGGGTACCCCAGTTAGGGTAGGTAGGAAAGCTGAGGTGCCATTTTTCCATTTCATGGCCTGAGATCTGTCAGAGAGGTAGCTGCTGAACCAGGTAAAGGTGTTTTGAAAGAGATTAAGGTTAGAAAGGCGGTTTAGGAGGTGGGTATGGGGGATTGTGTCAAACGCCTTGGAGAGGTCAAGAAGGACTGTGGATACAATTTCTCCAGAGTCTTGGGTGTGGTTTACTATGTCTAGGAAAGAGAGAACAGCAGTTATTGTGCTGTGGCCAGGATGGAAACCATGTTATGTAGGGGTGAGGAGTTGGTTATTGGTAAGGAAAGGCATGAGCTGGAGGTGGATGCATTTTTCAAGAATTTTTGAAATTGGGGAGAGAATGGCTATGGGTTGGAAATTTGTGATGTTATTATTTTTGCCTCCTTTGTGGAGGGGTAGGATAAAGGCTGCATGCCACAGTTTGGGGACATACGATTCCTGTATGGATCTATTAATGAGAATGCTAACGGGGATGGCGATACTGTCTACTGCAAGTTTTAGAAAGAGTGAGAGGATATTGTCAGGGGCATTGGAGCATGGCTTAAGTTTAGAGAGAAGTTTGTTTTATGTATGAGGTGGAGATGGGTTTGAGATGAAATATGGGTGGACTGTTAGGGATGGAAGGTTGGGTAGAGGCTAGGGAAAAGGGCTTGAGTTGGGGGAGGGGTTGTGGTTTGGGAAGGTCTTGGTGAGTTCTACTATAGAGTTAGTAAAGAAGGAGTTGAATAGAGCAGCTATTTCTGGTTCAAATTTACTGGTGTCAGGGCAAGGATTGTTTTTGTTACTTGGGTTTAGAAGAGAGTTGATGGAGTCCTAGAATTGTTTGGGGTTTTTGGAATGATTAGACTGAAGTTTAGTATAGTAAGATTTTTTTTATCTTTAATAATTTGTTTTTTGGCTAGGTTGCAGAGTTGCTTATATTTAAGAAGGGTGTCAGGGTGCTTATTGTGATGGTTAAGTTTCCAGGCCTTGTCTCTTTGTTGCATAAGTGTTTTGGTATCTTAAGTTAGCCATGGGGCGGAGTTGGGTTTTATATGTTTTGTTCTTGGTGGGGCTTGGGAGTTTAGGGTATCTAAGAAGGTTGAGTTGAAGAATTCTACGGCATAGTCTAGGGGGAGAGTTTTTAGATTGTCCCAGTTTGTTAGTTTGAGAGAATTGGAGAAAGTTGTGGGGTTAAAGTTTATAAGGTTTCGTGTATGGATATATTGGTGTAGGTGAGGAGTGGAGGGGATTGCTTTATGGATGAAGGCTGGCAAGTGGTCACTAATGGAGTCTGGTAAGATGCCTGTGTGTGAGATTTTATTTGGGTGGGAGACTAGGATCCAGTTAAGAGTGGAGCCTGAGGGGTTATTTTTATTAGGTCTGGTAATGGCATTTGTAGGTTGAGTGAAATTGAATAGATTGATCAATATGGAGGGATTATTGGTATTAATTTTGTTCCAGTCAATGTTTACATCCCCTAATATGTATGTCTCAAGCTTAATATTAGTTGTGGCCCATAGAAGAATTTCTTCAAGTGTAGTGGTATTGTTTCCAGGGAGGATATAGAGGGCCATGACACAAATGCTTTTATAGTTATTCATTTTGAGTATTCCTATGACTAGTTCAGCATTGTTGAACTGAGGAATAGGATTTTGGTAGGGAGTCATGGAGAGTAGGCTAGAGTAGATTATGGCTACTCCTCCTCCTTTCCTATTTTGCCAGTCATATCTGAGTGCTTGAAACCCAGGGGGTAGGATTTCAGAGTCAGAAATGTGGGGTTTTAGCCATGTCTCAGAGACAGCTACTATGTCAGGTAGGGTACGGTATAGCCAGGCATGGAAGTGGGCTGTTTTGTTTGTTAGACTCTGGGCATTAATGGTTAGTAGTTTGAGATATTTAGGGTTGGTAATATTGGTTGTGATTCGGGGAGTAGGATTGGTGTTGGTATTAGGTCCGGGGTTGGGGTGTATGTCTTCTGCTAAGCATAGGCAGTCAAAGGAGGATGGGAGCAGGAGCTTGGGTTTGCCTCTTGAGTTTTGTGGGAAGTGCAATATTGCTTTAAGGTATGTGATGTTTTATTGAGAAGGGTAGAAGTTTTGGTTTAAAGTAGCGGAGTGGGTTTGGTTGAATTAGAGAGGAGGATATAGTGTGATAGTGAGATCTGGTAGGGTGAGGATGGAAGTTGGGTGTGGTGGTGGGGGATGGGAAAGAGGGGGTGAGTTTGCAAGAGGAATAAGATGTAGCATGGAATAGAGGAATTAGAAGAAGTATGCTGAGAGAGAGGATGAGAAGGGTTTGAGAAAGTGAAGAAAGCATGGTTAAGTGGTGTGAGTTAGGTATAAAGGAAGTAGTAGGATGTTAGGGGGTGTGTGAGAGTGTAAGAGGGAGGGGTATAGATGTGAGTACAGAACCTTATGGTTTGGGATGGGGAGGGGGCTGTTACTTAGTGGAGGATGGGTAGGGGAGTGGATAATGTGCAGATGTGATTGGATTGGTTGAGAGAGGAAGGGGGAGGGGAATATTGGCTAGAATAAATGCAGGTGTAGTGGGGGTGGGTGAGAATTGGGGGAAGGGTAGGGGAGCGGAGTGAGACCGCAGGGCGAATGGAGTGGGTAGAGCCAAGATAGAGGATGGCTATCAGGAGTCAATCAGTGGAATGGTGTCTGGAGCAAGGATACTTTGAGGGATTGCAGGGGCAAACAGCAGAGGTAAGTTCACACTGTGGAGTCAGGGGACGGAAGGAAAAGTAGGATATACTGAGTAGAAAGCAAGCCAGCAGAAAGAAATGTAGGATGCAATTAGAGCAAGCAAACCAGCAAAGTAGGATTTATAATAAGGGAACGGGTCTGATTCAGGGGGAGCATGAGTGTACTGTAAAGTTTAAGTAGATATTATAGGTTGGTAGACAGTGCCACCTAGTGGCAAAAGTGGAGAATGGCAGCCTATGACCCAGTTTGGCCAGAAAATGGGAGTTGAATATAGGGGAGTTTGAGGGGAAAAATAAAGGATCACCATAGGCAGCTTATCAATCACGAAGGGAGTACATACTTTACTGTATTGGGAGTACAAAATAGCAGTTAAACACAAGTACATACATTATATAAAACTGAACTTGAGGGAGCACTTCAGGAGTCCTGCAGGTGATATTCATTCAGGGGAGTTGTCTTTGCAGAGTGTTATAGAGGGATGGAAGCACCCGGAGTTGCCGCGGTGCAGACAGCTGTAATAAAGATAGCAAGAAACCAGATTAGTTTATGCAGCAGAGAAAACAGAGCACGCTAGGTAGAGAACAGAACAGAGACAAGACTAAGCAGGGTTGCTAATACAAACATAAGCTATAAAAATGTAAATGCAATCTAAGCAAGAAAAGCAAGTTACTTTGAATAATAAAATGGTAGGGTTGCTAAAACCAACATAAGCTATATAAGTGTAGTTGAAAGGTAAGCAAGAAATACAAGTTAACTTTAAATAAAAAACCAGTATGCAGGGATTACAGAAACAATTTCACTAAAAGCTTGCAGTCAAGTAAGTGCATTCAAATTTTGGTAACATACCACAAACAACAATGCATTCATTACAAATGGTTACAGCGCAAGAAACATATGTCCACCAAAACGGACTAAATACTGCTTCACATTCTACAACACACGGTTAGTTCATATCTACATTCTGCTGTTAACCACTTAGCAAGAACTTCTTCCAAGGTCAATTATGGTTCAGCACTGTCAGCAGGTTAACAAAAATGGAAAATAGGAATACAAGTCAATTCTGCTTGTATTGTGGGCACAGCAAACATTAAGATGGGTGTTGCATTAAAAGAAAATAGAATGTCTGTCTCAGTTGAACAGCAGTACAGTAAATGTAGTGCAATAAACAGGGATACAGCTGGGGGAAAAGAACTGATATGGCCTTTCCCTTTAGGTCTAAGCGCACGAAGAGTCCGTGCCTGTCTTTCACTTAAACCCTGCTTCTAGGCAGGGGAAAGTCAATGGTGCAAGCAGCAGACCTACAGTTAAGCCTCTGAATCCACTTCCGTACAAAGTGATAACTGAAAGAGTTAACCGCGGAACATATTTAACCCAAATACAGTTTGGTGATTCAGAAAGGCATTAGCATTGCTGTTTATAATTAAACCAACAAGGAATTCACAACAAACATTAAGATAGATACTGCATTAAAGACACATAATGTCCGGATCTGTTGTACAGCAGTACAGTAAATGTAGTGCAATATACAGGGAATATAGCTAGGGGTAAAAAACAGACTTAGCCTTTCCCTTTAGGTCTACGCACACGAAGAGTCCGTGTCTGTTATCCACTTTAAAACCTGCTTCTTGGTCAGGGGATAGTCTATGGTGCAAGCAGCAGACCTACAGTTAAGCCGCTGAGTCTGCTTCAGCACGAAGTGAATACAGAAAGTGTTAGCCGCAGAACGTAGTTAAGTCTAATACAGTTGTTAAACATAAAGACATGTAACATTGCAGTATATGGTTAAACTAACAAGTCAAGCACAGTTGTCAGTAGGTATCCTAAATTATCCAACTAATTCCTAGTACAGTATATATATATATATATATATATATATATATATATATATATATATATATATAGTACATTTCAAATGAACAAAAGACCACTTACCCAAACAAGACATCACTGAGACAAGAACTACGAAACCTACGTTGAGCAAACAACTATGTTGCCAAAACATTTCCCATGGTAGGTATCCAGCTGACCAACATTTATCAAAAAAATACACTCCGCTATCTGTAACCCACCCAGGTGGGGGCTAAGCCCACCCCCCCAATATAGGGGCTGTGCCCACACAGCCCCCCTAACTAATTATACCAACTCCGAGATCTCACTACAGTGGGGAAAGAGGCAAATTTGAAGTACGCCCACACACACACACACACACACACACACACATATATATTTATATATATATATATATATATATAAATCCAAATAATCAGGCAGAGAGGCAACCAAAGCATACAAGTGTTAAGAGTCTTTCACAAAGCAAATAATCCAAAATACCAGCGAAGTAAAAAACACCAGCGAAGTAAAGAACAGTTCGGACTTTAATCCGTGCACACACAGTAAGCGCTTTCACAAAAGCTTCATCAGACCGTTACAATTCAAACAATCTAATTAACTAATATATATAAATACATGTGACGTAATTCCTTTCTAATTACATTCAAACTATTAAAGAGATACTATCACTGAAAATCAGTAAAACCAACACTCAAATACATTGACATTATTTTAAATGGTTCATCACTATAAACCAGTCATAATGATATTTCCCGTTAGAGAACACCAAACTAATTATTTCTTAAGTCAGCATTGTTTAAAAATGTTTTTAAACAACGAAGCAAGAAACGTAATAGTCCCTACCTCTATATTCTGTACAGTACTACTCTCACATGTAAAATATAAATGAAACCTTTAATAATGATTTCATTCATTTAAGTGGCATACTGTCATCAACTTTATATACATACCATCTATTGCCTAAAATCAAACTAAACAGCACTGTTAGAGGATAGGGGAGGGTTACCCAGTGTGACTACCCCACCCCATTGGTAGACATTTGGTCATATTCAAATGACATTTGCTTTACCTCCACCAATCAAAACACACCACCACTTTGACATATCCAAATGAGGTGTATTTACCTCCACCAATTGTAATACCTGGCAATTCTGACCCCTCTTCTCACAAAGCCCTTATAACCACGGCGAAGCTCACAGTAAAACCATTAATATTTGACTGCAAGAAAACTCATCCATCTGTGAAGACTAAATAAAACAGTTTTTCTAAAAACTGGACCAGTTGCCTTATTCCTCTGGAGAGGCGAGGTAGATAAGCTATTTATGGTTAGCTGTAGATCAGATTTGTTTGTATCCCAATCAAAGTCTTATTTTGTTTGTTCTAAAATCCAGGTCCCTGGATTACAGGTAGAATATTGCAAGCTACCTTCAATGAGTGGATCTTTGGTACTGTTGTTGCAACTTATAAGTAAGGCTATAGCATCCAGGTCCATGGAAGTTATAGTCCCACTCTATTCAATTCTTATACCTTTCATTGAATGCAACTCCCACTTTGGCATGTACCTAACCAGCAACAGTTAGAATGCCCACAAAGGTTTCTCAGCCAGAGAATTCAGGGCATGAAAGCTTAAAGGCTCTGTCTCTGTACTCAGTCTCCTACAGGCTGTTGAGAAGGGATCTTTGCCTGGCTTAAGGACTTCCTCAGACCCCAGCCTGATGGTTCTGTTACACTTGCACCAGAAAAACTAGATTACTTGTGACATAAACAGAATATTCTGGAGAGACAGATATGTGTCCCAAAGGATCCCCACATTATGGAATAGGCTCCCCATCCATGTAAACCAGAGTTCATCCCTGACCATATTCAAACAAAACCATGAGAACTGGATGAGAAATCATAAATTTACCCCCAGTAAATGAGGTACAGGAAATCATATGCGTTTGTGAAATATGCTAGAAATGGAAAATATGGAAAATCAAGGAACTGCTTTGAGTTCATTATTCCATAGTATTGAGACTATGGAGCAAAACTGGTAATGATTTATTCATAATACATAATAGGGGTAACTATGCCTTGTTATTTGACTACTATTCATATTAACCCAAAATGCCCTCATAAAAAGATGCAAATGCTAGTAAAGTTTTATATTGCCTTAAATCATTTTTTATATGTTTATATGGTAATGGTCTATAATTCAACTATGCAG